>NW_027672849.1:0-151846 GCF_964194105.1 Spermophilus citellus
GAGGAGAGATGAGGAGGAGGAAGAAGAGAATGAGGGGAAGAGGGGATGGAGGTGAAAGGAGGAGGTGGAGGAGGAAGAGACGGAGGAGGAGGAGAGAGAGGAGAAGGAGGAGACGATAGAGGACAAAGAAGAGGAGATGGAGGAGAAAGAGGAGAAGTAGTGGGAGGAGGAGAGAAGGAATAGGAGGAGGAGGAGGAGGAAGAGGAGGAGGAGGAGAAGATGGAGTAGAGATGATGATGTTGAATATGATGAGGAGGAGAAGAGAAGGAGGAATAGGAGGAGATAGGGAGGAGAAGGAGGAGGGGATGGAGAGGAGGAGGAGGAGGAGAAGGAGGATCAGGAGATGGAGGAGGTGGAGGAAGAGGAAGAGGATAACAAGGATAAGAAAGAGGAGAAGTAGAAGCAGGAGGAGTAGGAGGAGAAGGAGCAGGAGGAGATGGAGGAGGAGGAAGAGGTGAGATATTTGGAGGAGGAGGTAAAGGAGCAGGAGGAGGAGGAGATGATGTAGGAGGAAGAGGAGGGGGAGGAGAAGGAAGAGACGGAGGAGGAGGAGGAGGAGGAGAAGGAGGAGGAGGAGGAGAAGGAGGAGGAGGAGAGATGAAGATGAGGAGGAGGAGGAGAATGAGGAGAGGACAGAGTGTGAGGAGAAGGAGGAGGAGGAGGAGGTGGAGATGGAGGAAAAAAAGATGGAGGAGGAGGAGGAGGAGAACGAGGCATATTAACATGGCATGCTTGTTACAATCAATGAAGCATTACTAAATTTTGTCCATGGGTCACTCAGATTTCCTGTTTCACTGGTGTAGGATTCTGCTTCAGGACCACCCACCTCCATGAAGGTAGCATGTCCCATTTGGCTCTTCTTCATCATGACAGTGCCTAGACTTCCTCATCTTTTATGACCTTGATAGCTTTTAGGAGCACTGGTCAGTTATGCTATAGGATCTTCCTCTACTGGAATTTGTCTAAAGTTTTTTCTAATTATCATCCTGGGGTCACTTGTTTCTGGTAGAAGATGACAAGAGTTAAAGGGAAATTTGCATCACACCATGGCAAGGGCACATGTCAGCATGACCTGTCACTATTGACCTTGACCTTGATCAGCTGGACAAGAAAGGGTTTGTAAATTTCCTCCACTGTAAAGTTACCAGCATTGGATTTTTTTTGGGGGGGGTACTGAAGATTGAACGCGGTGCGTTCAACCACTGAGCCCCATTCCCAGGCCTATTTTGTATTTTAAGACAGGACCTCACTGAGTTGCTTAGCACCTCACTTTTGCTGAGGCTGGCTTCAAATTTGTGATATCCAAGCCTCATCCTCCCAAGCCAGTGGGATTAGAGCAGAGCACCAGCAGGTTTTTTTTGTTTGTTTGTTTCTTTTTCTTCTTTATTTTTATAATTTTATTTATCTATTTGTTTCTTTTTTGTGCTTAGTAATTTGAACCTGCATGCCAGGATAGCTCTAAGTCACATTCCCAGACCCCAGCATATATTTGAACTAATATTTTTTTTTTCTTCACTCTAGTAAAATGGTCTTCATGTTCATTGAAAAATAAAATAAAATGAAACCAAAAGAAATAGAGCTGCTTCTCCTCCTCCTTCTCCTCCTCCTCCTTCCCCTCCTCCTCCTCCTCTTTCTATTCCTCCTTCTTTTTGAGACAATGTCTTGCTAAATTGCTTATGGCCTCACTAAGTTACTGAGGCTGGCCTCAAGTTTGCTATCCTCCAGCCTCCACAGCCACTGGGATTACAGGTGTGTGCCACTGTGCCGTGCTTAGTAGCAGAGCATTGGAAAGCTTTCCCTCTGAATATCTGAGAAGAAAGCGCTCTCCCCCTGAGCAGCACATCCCTGCTGGCTTTTTGGACCAGATCATTCCTGAAGCAGTAGATGAAGGGATTCAGTAGGGGTGACACTATGGTGTTGAAGAAAGCCACTCCTTTGTTGAGGGTCATGTGCCCAGTTTGCATGGGCTTCAGGTACATGATTATGCAATAGCTGAGTGACACCACCAGCATGTGGGAGGAGCAGGTAGAGAGGACCTTGCTGCAGCCCCCAGATACGGGCAGGTGCAGAACAGTGCTGCAGTATGACAAAACCGTCAACAGCAGAGTGCTGACCAGGGTGCACATGGCCACCAGGAAGCTGACCAGCTGCAGAATCCTGGTGTCATCACACACCAGCTCCAGCAAGGGGGTGCTGTCACAAAAGAAGTGGTTGAGGATGCGGGGACCGCAGAAGTGCAGGAAAAACATCCAGGCACACAGCACCCCAAGGACCAAGACGATCGTGACCCAGCAGGCCAGCACCAGGCAGCAGCACACACGGGGCTTCATGAGAGTGGGATAGTGCAGCAGGTGGCAGATGGTAGCGGTCACCAGACATAACAGCCAGCAGCAAGGACTCCACTGTGCCTAGGATGAAGAGGAGCCTTGTTTGCATAAAGCACCTGGCACGGGCAATGGTCCTGTGACCGGAGAGGAGGTGTGTCAGCATCTGCAGGGTGACCGTGGACGTGAATCCCACCTCCAGCAGGGAGAAATGGCGCAGGAAGTAGTACATAGGAGTGTGCAGGCGGTGGTCTGCCAAGGTCAGGGTGATAACGAGCAGGTTGTCCAGGAGGGTCAGCATGTAATGACCAGGAGCACCATGAAGAGAAGGAGCTGGAGCCCTCGCACGTCTGTGACCCCTAAAAGCTCCAAATCCAGCACAGTAGTGAGGATGGGTTCATGAGGTGCCATTGCCCAGGCACCAGGCTGGGGGAGGCTGCTCTCCTAGCCTGCTTCCTGTCTTTGCTCCTGGCCTGTCTTTAGTCTCTTGGTCTATGTGGCTTTTTGGAAATGCAGAGACATTCAGTGCCTATCCTGCTGCTCTGTGGAGATGAGACAAGTGACATTTATTACAGTGCTGGTCATGGTGTGGACATAACAGGAATGCTGGCTTATGTAGCCCGCAATGACATCACTTCAGGAAGTAATACTTACTTTCATCATGAGACTTAGCACCTGCTTCCTCCAAGAAGACTGCTCTCTGATGAGTGAAAACTGGGTGTGGTGCACACCTGTCAACCCAGGGACTCAGGAGGATGAGGCAGGAGGTTCACCAGTTCAAAGTCAGCCTCAGCAAAAGCAAGGCAGTAAGCAACTCAGTGAGACCCTGTTTCTAAATAAAATACATAATAGGGCTGGGGATGGGGTTCAGTCGTTGAGTGCTCCTGAATTCAATCCACAGCAGCCCCCTGCAAAAAGAAAAAAAACACAAAAATAAGAGAGATATAATGTGGGACACAAACAGGAGACACATACATACTTGAGCACTGTGTGCCGCGTCCGGCTAACAGAAGCCGAGTCCTGCGATGGATGGTGGGGTTAAGAAATACACAGGACACCAAGGTTCTTCATCCAGGAGGAGGCGTGTGTGCGCTTTATTGCCAAATTTGTTCCCCTTATATATCTTTTGTAACAGCTGCGGGAAATTACTCAAAAGCGAGGAGGGAAGAGTAATACCTGCGTCCTTGGGTTACCGCCACCGTCACCGTTCCCTATCAGGAGGCTTGAACAGGTCAAGATGTTCCCGAGAGACACATATGCTCCAGGCAGATAAACAGGAAACCACAAGCCCGCTTCATGGCCTTGTGAGTTGGCTACATAGACATGCAGAACAAAGAAGTCGGGGTTGAGTCCCCAGGGGCCAGGGCGGGCCTGCTACCAACACTGTGTTGTAGTCACATTAAAAAAAAAAAAAAAAAAAAAAAACAGGAAAGCCAGGGGCTAGAGCAAACCCCTGTCATCCCAGGAACTTGGGAGGCTGAGGCAGGAGGATCACAAATTTAAGGCCAGCCTCAGCAACTTAGCGAGACCCTGTCTCATAATAAAAATAAATTCATAAATAAATAAATAAAAATATTCAGAGGTGTAGCTCTGAATGGCCTGGCTGCCCACTTCCCGGTCTGCACATGTGGCTGGGATGGCTCCTGGTGATCTGCCAGGAGGAGGTGCTGTGTCCAGTGACAGAAGAGGCGGACTACCTCCAGGATAGGTCCAGGACTCTCCCGCCCTCGTGGACAGCTCGTGCTTCCCTTACAGACTATGGGGTGGGTGTACACGTGAACTCGCTCCACCCTATGACCTTTATCTTGATTGGCTCCTGTGCAGTATATAAGCTGTGTGTGCTTCCTCAATAAATGAGATCCTGCTTTGACTCATCTCCCTGGTGCGTCTGATTGTCCTCCAGTGAGGGAGGGCTGGGTGCGGGCCGCCAGTCGACCTTTACCTTTCTTGGCTCGTCTTGGTCGGGGCGTGCTTTCCCACTTCTCCCGCCAGTCAGGAGGAGATGGGGGGCTAAAAACCCTGATATCTGGCACCCAAAAAAGGACACTGAAACCGGACACCAAACCCGGACGCCAAGGAAGTATCGGCGAGCCAAGCCAAGGGAGTTTCAAGGTAAGGGTATCCCTGGAAAAGATGGGGCAATCTTATACTAAGTACAACGACCCTGACTGGAAAGCCATTGTTAAGGAGCCTGTTGGGTCACAGTGAGTCAGTCCTCTCGCTGCCCGGAAGGAGAAAGACTTAAAAGCTCCCTCTGACAATGGCCTCCTAGATCCTTTTGATCCCTGGCCTGGTCCTCTGGGTTCCATACCAAGTGCCCCTGTCCTGGAAAATGTGATAGAGAGATGGGATGGGGAGTGACCTCCGCCATATTATCACCCCTCCCGCCATGGAAATTCTCCGCCCTCTCGTGCAAACCCAGAAAAGCCGGGGAAGCAGCCATCTTGTATGGCTTTCCTGGTAAATGCTTACCCTGGGGGCCATAGACTGGCCTTATGGTATCCCTGGGAGGCCCAAGATTTGAAAGAACTCAAAAAGGCGGTCTCCAAGGATGGACCTAATTCATCCTGGGCCAAAACCCTCCTCCAGGGTCTGGCCCACCAACAGTGTACCACCCAAGACTGGAAAGACTTAACCATGGCAGTGCTTCCTGGTCCCCTGTACCTGAAGTGGTGAGCTTTCTTTAATGAGGAGTGCTACGCTCAGGCTGAGTGGAATCAGGCTGTTAACCCCCTGGCTCCTGTAACTTATGGGATACCGTCGGGGTCCAGTGGTCAATTCTCCACAGGCTTTCAGCAGTCTGCTATCCCTGCCCCCTACCAGGAGCAGGTATGGGCTTTGGGGCTGGTAGCATGGAAGAAGTTGGAGGAAGGCCCCTCAGAGCCCCTGATAGCAGGAGTTACTCAGAGGGCTACAGAGGATCTTGTCACCTTCATTGAGAGTATGGAAAAGACCCTCCAAAGGAAATTCCCCCCAGGGCCCCTTCGGGATCAGTTTGTCAAGATGCTGGTCTGGGAGGGGATGACCACAGACCACAAGCTAGCCTGTGCGGGGATGAAAGACAGATCTATGGGGAGGTGGATAGTGGCCACTAAGGACGTTGGTACTCAGGCCCACCAATCACAGTCGTTGGTTGCGGCCTTGCAGGCCCAAACGGCTTTGCTTGCTGGGGCTCTTACTACAGCACTTCCCTCTTTCAGGGGCGCCGGGAGAGGTGTTTGTTATGGATGTGGTCAACAGGGCCACTTCAAGAGAGAGTGCCCTACAGGATGAATAAGACCTGGTGCCCCGCAGGGACGTCCCTCAGATTGGACCAAGGGGAAAACTCCGCCTTAGACGCCTTGCCCCCGTGTAGAAAGGGATTCCATTGGCAGAGGGATTGTAAGTCCAAATTTGATTTTGAGGAGAAGCCTTTAAACTACTAACGGGGTGCCCTGCAGCCCTGTCACCGAAAGGAGGCACTTCGCCTACTGGCCCGCCTAGGGTCCACTGGACAGTCCCCATAATCCTGGGAATTAGGCCCAAAATGGACATCTTCATAGTAGATAAAAAGTTCTGCTGCTTGATTGACACTGGAGCAGACCGGACAGTATTAAGGAAAGAGGAGGTTCCCCCACTATGGAAGCTGATTCCTGGACCTCAGTTATTGGGGGTGGGGGGGCGATACAATGTCTGGAGAAACCAAGGATTGGCTTACTTGGGAATCAGGGAGGGGTACGTCCTCTGGTGGTGTCTGGCCTGACAGCTGATCTGAAGGGACAGGACATTTTGGGGGAAGCTGAGGTGATCATCACCACAGATCGCAAAGGGAAATATGACGATATCCTAGAGGAAGAGGAGTGCCAACAACAGTTTGGCCCATCGGGTCCCCTTAGCGATGACCGGTGGGATCCACTTTTTGAGACATCGAGGTGGAACACTCCTGCACCCCATGTAAAGCCTCACCCCAATCCTAGAGGCCACTGTTCCTACTGTCCCCGACATTCAATGGCTTCCGGGCCCTCCAGTGTAGGTGGCACAGTGGCCGCTTCCCCCAGATAGACTACAAAAGCTAAAGGCAATAATATCAGAACAACTGACCCCAGGGCATATTAGGCCCTCCCTGGGCCCTTGGAATAGTCCTGAATTTGTCATACAAAGGGCCACAGGGAAATGGAGAATGTTATAGGACCTAAGAAAGATTAGTGAGTGGATGATTGCCATTGGTATCCCCTTGCGAGGGCTACCCTGGATCCCCTCCATCCCTCGGGATTTGGCTCTCATTGTGACTGACATCAAGGATTGCTTCTTTTCTATTCCCCTTGATCCCCAGGACTGTGAGAAGTTCACCTTCTCTGTTTCCTCTGTTAATTTCCAGGGGCCAGACCAAAGATATGAGTGGGTGGTGTTACCCCAGGGCATGGCTAACTGTCCAGCCTTTTGTCACCATTATCTTTCACAAGTCCTGCAACCTCTTCGGACGTGATTGGACATGATTCTATGTGTTCACATGGATATGACATCATTATTGGGACAGTGGATGCCAAAGCGTTACGTTCCACCTATAAGGAATTCCGAGCTCTCTTACAAAAGGGAGGATTACATATATCTAATGACAAGGTCCAGACCTTACCCCCTTTTAAAATTCTAGGGGCTGAACTTAAGTTGGACTCTGTCCCATTGGTGGAATGATAGAAACTGTTGGGCAAACTCAACTGGTTAAGGCCTTGGCTTCACCTGCCTACAGAAGACCTGCTTCCACTTTTTGACTCTTTAAGAGATAAAGTCCGATTCGAGACCCAACATGGCAGCAGGTGGGGAGGCAGCGCTTTCAGTACCTCCTCGATAACGGGGTCAGAGAGACGCATTAATATGCTTAGATTCTACCTGCTGAGAAACTTCCAGCAAAATTCTGCTGAAGTGAGACCTGCTGGGAATTAGTAGGATTATTGGAGGTGACAGTTTGCCCAGACGAGTGAATCTCTGCCATGCGGCACAGAGGTCCAGACCCGCCACCCACCGCCACTGCACAGCAACCAGCCACTGCTGCGTGGTGACTGGACGCTGCTGCGCAGTGACCAGCTTCCAAGGCAACTCAGCAGGTGCGGCACAGGGACCCTATGAAGAGGTCTCTAATGAAGCCTTCATGAAATACTGAACCGGGAACCAAAACCAACCGAGATTGGGTCAGCCAAGAGACAGGCCAGTCCCACCTCTCTCTTCAGACACTCCGGCAAGGAACCTGGGGCCCGCCATAGCAGAGAGGTGACGTCACCAGAGTTAGGCCAACGAGATTCCTTCCCAGCAGAATTCGCTTTAGCAAGTGTGTGACTCCCACCCCCATCAGATACAAACAGCCGGGAAACCTCAAAAATCTCTCCGTGGGCATGACTGTAGAGGCTGAGGGACTCCCGACCTCCAACTCCCCCTACCGCCAGTGGTGTGGGCATGTCTGTAGGGGCCGAGGGAAGTAGAGGGGATTCTTGATCCCCAACTCCTCCTACCATCAGCAGCAACACCCAAGGTCTTAGCCGCCAGTTTCCGGGGGCGTGCCCACCAAAGGGGTCTGGAAAAATTAAACTGTTGGTTCCCAGATCACCGCTCCACAGCACTGGGGCTTGGATGAATGACAGAGAGAGTGCTCAGTTGTTCGGAAAATAGGGCATGCAGTGGGGCTGCAAGTGTAATAACCAGATCCTTGGGGAACCGCCTCTGGTGAGCAGGACCTGGCTGGCTGGCAGGAGGAAGGGGGGAGGGGCAGAAGAAGTGAAACGGCGCTGGACTAACAGGATTGAGAGACTCCCAGGAGCTGCATTACAGGGATTGCTGTTGGCACATAGAGGGCAGAAGCTCGGATCGGAGGGCACAGGTCCACCTACTGGAAGAGAAGAAAATGGATCTCTAAGACTTCAATTTTTTTTAAATTTCTATTTTATTAGTTTTGTCTCACCTTTTCCTTCTTTCTTTCTTTCCCTTTTCAAGTTTTATTGTTCTTTCCATTCTACTCTATTCTATCTCTCTCTCTCTCCTTCTTTCTTTTTAAGAGCACCTTCCTTCCCCTACCGCCCCCCCAACTTTCATCCCAAGCATTACGTCTTCCATTACGTGTAATTGTCTAAATGCAAATAGGTGAATGTTTCAAGGCTGTCTATAGGGCTCCTAAATACCTAGCTACTACCAACACCTTGATCCAATCGCCGGTTAGTATCCCCCTTCAGTAGAGCAATCTTCCAAAGTAGCCAAGACATACTAATCCTCATACCATCATAGCACCTAACATAAACATAAAGTCCTAAGAACAGACAACAAATCACTATATGCATACAGAATCCGGGAGCCTTTTATGAACTGAATGAATCACCTTTAAAGTACAATAAAGCCCAACATTTCTAGGCATAGTCTCCAACCACAAAGGAGAGACCACAGAGATATACAAAACCAAAACAAATTTATAGGAGTAAACAGAAACACAGCAGTTAAACAAAGTTGGAAAGTAACGTGAACAACATGAAAAAACAAGGGAAAAAATGATTACAAACAATGCAGGACAACTTAAATTTACAGGAGAACCTAGAGGAATCAGAAAAATGGACAGAGAAAGAACTCAAGGCATACCTGACTCAGATGGAATGGAATCTTAGAGAAGTCATTAGACAGCAAGTTGAAACAATAGAAAAATACTTTGAAAACAAATTGCATAAGCAAATTCAAATTGCAAAGAAGGAACTCTACCAGGAGATAGAGATTTAAAAAAAAAATCAAACAGTAATCCTAGAAATACAGGAAACCATAAACCAAATTAAAAACTCAAATGTGAATATTGCAAATAGACTAGATCAAATAGAATTCAGAACATCACATAATGAAGACAAAGTTTATCAACTCGTAAAGAATATAGTCAACACAGAAAGTATGTTAAGAAATCATGAGCAATCTATCCAAGAGATATGGGATGTCATAAAAAAACCAAACTTGAGAGTCATTGGGATAGAAGAAGGCATAGAGGTTCAAACCAAAGGAATGAACAATCTGTTGAATGAAATAATCTTAGAAAACTTCCCATAAATGAAAGATGGAATGGATTGCCAAATCCTGGAAGCCTACAGGACCCCAAATATACAAAACCGTAATAGACCAACTCCAAGACACATAATTATGAAGATATACAACATACAGAACAATGAGAGAATAATAAAAGCTACGAGAGAAAGGAGGCAGATTACATTCAGGGGTAAACCAATTAGGTTAACAGCTGATTTTTCATCACAGACGAAGAAAGCAAGAAGATCCTGGAACAATGTATTTCAAATGATGAAAAATAATGGATTCCAACCAAGAATACTGTATCCAGCAAAGTTAAGCTTCAGATTTGACAATGAAATTAAAATATTTCACGATAAACAAAAGTTAAAAGAAGTTGCAGCCAGAAAACCAGCACTGCAAGGCATTCTGAGCAAAACACTACAAGAAGAGGAATTGAAAAACAGCACCCAAAACTAACATTGGGAGGTAACCCAGTAAAGAGAAGGACAAAAAATATAACCAAAAAGGAACAACGAGCCACATTAAAATAAATAAATAAATAAGCATGTCTGGAAGTACAAAGAATATATCAATAGTAACCTTAAACGTTAATGGCTTAAATTCACCAATTAAGAGACAAAGGCTAGTACACTGCATTAAAAAAAAAAAAAAAAACGAATCCAACAATATGCTGCCTTCAGGAGACTCATATGATAGGAAAAGACATACACAGGTTGAAAAAGAAAGGCTGGGAAAAATCATACCACTCACATGGTCCTTGGAAGCAAGCAGGAGTGGCCATACTCATATCGAATAAAATCAACTTCAAACCTAAGTTAATCAAAAGGGATAAAGAAGGCCACTATATACTGTTAAAAGGAACCATCTACCAACAAGACATAACAATTATCAATATGTATGCACCAAACAATGGTGCTGCAATGTTCATAAAACAAACTCTCCTCAAGTTTAAGAGTCAAATAGACCACAACACAATAATTATTGGTGACTTCAACTCACTGCTCTCTCCATTGGACAGATCCACCAGACAAAATCTGAATAAAGAAACTATAGAACTCAATAACACAATTAATAACCTAGACTTAACCAAAATATATAGACTATATCAACCATCATCAAATGGATACATGTTCTTCTCAGCAGCACATGGATCCTTCAAAAAGAGACCATATATTATGCCATAGGGCAATTCTTAGTAAATATAAAGGGGTGGAGATAATACCATGCATCTTATCTGATCATAATGGAGTGAAACTGGAAATCAATGATAACAGAAGGAAGGAAAAATCCTGCATCACCTGGAAAATGAACAATATGTTACTGAATGATCAGTGGGTTACAGAAGACATAAAGGAGGAAATAAAAAAAAATTCTTATAGATAAATGAAAATACAGACACAACATACCGGAATCTATGGGACACAATGAAAGCAGTTTTAAGAGGGAAATTCATCACCTGGAGGTCATTCCTCAAAAAAATATAAAAACAACAAATAAAACACTTCATCTCAAAACCCTAGAAAAGGAAGAGCAAAACAACAGCAAATGTAGTAGAAAACAAGAAATAATTAAAATCAGAACAGAAACCAATGAAATTGAAACAAAAAAAAATATTGAAAAAATTGATAAAACTAAAAGATGGTTCTTCGAAGAAATAAATAAGATCAACAGACCCTTAGCCATGCTAACGAAGAGAAGAAGAGAGATAATTCAAATTACTAACATACGGGATGAAAAAGGCAATATCACAACGGACACTACAGAAATAAGAAGATAATTAGAAAGCATTTTAAAATGCTATATTCCAATAAAATAGAAGATAGTGAATTTCTTAAGTCATATGATCTGCCCAGACAGAGTCAGGAGGATACACACAATTAAACAGACCAATGACAAAGGAGTAAATAGAAAAAGCCATCAAAAGACTACCAACCAAAAAAAGCACAGGACCGGATGGTTATACAGAGTAGTTTTACAAAACCTTCAAAGAAGAATTAATACCAATACTTTTCAAGCTATTTCAAAAAACAGAAAAAGAAGGAGCTCTTCCAAATTCATTCTATGAGGTCAACATCACCCTGATCCTGAAACCAGACAAAGACACTTCAAAGAAAGAAAACTACACACCAATCTCTAATGAATGTAGATGCAAAAATCCTCAATAAAATCCTTGTGAATCAGATACAAAAGCATATCAAAAAAATTGTGCATCACGATCAAGTAGGATTCATCTCCGGGATGCAAGGAGGGTTCAATATATGGAAATCAATAAATGCTATTCACCACATCAATAGACTTAAAGATAAGAACCACATTATCATCTCGATAGATGCAGAAAAAGCATTCGAAAATGTTCAAAACATCCCTTTATGTTCAAAACACTAGAAAAACTAGGGATAACAGGAACTTACCTCAACATTGTAAAAGCTATCTATGCTAAGCCTCAGGCTAGCATCATCCTGAATGGAGAAAAACTGAAGGCATTCCCTCTAAAATCTGGAACAAGACAGGGATGCCCTTTCTCACCACTTCTATTCAATTTAGATCTTGAAATACTACCCAGAGCAATTAGACAGACAAAAGAAATTAAAGGCATAAAAGTAGGAAAAGAAGAACTTAAATTGTCACTATTTGTGGATGATATGATCCTATATCTAACAGACCCAAAAGGGTGTAGAAAGAAACTACTAGAGCTTATAAATGAATTCAGCAAAGTGGCAGGATATAAAATCAACACGCAAAAATCAAAGGCATTCCTGTGTATCAGCGACAAATCTTCTGAAATGAAAACGAGGAAAACCACTCCATGAACAATATCCTAAAAAAATAAAATAAAATACGTGGGAATCAATCTAACAAAAGAGGTGAAAGATTTATACAATGAAAACTACAGAACCCTAAAGAGAGAAAGAGAAGAAGATCTGAGAAGATGGAAAAATATACCCTGTTCATGCATAGGCAGAACTAACATCATCAAAATGGCGATATTACCAAAAGTTCTCTATAGGTTTAATGCAATGCCAATCAAAATCCCAACGGCATTTCTTGTAGAAATAGATAAAGCAATCATGAAATTCATATGGAAAAATAAAAGACCCAGAATAGCAAAAGAAACTCTAAGCAGGAAGTGTAAATCAGGTGGTATAGCGATACCAGATTTCAAACTATATTATAGAGCAATAGTGACAAAAACAGCATGGTACTGGTACCAAAAAGGCATGTGGACCAATGGTACAGAATAGAGGACACAGAGACTAATCCACAAAGTTACAACTATCTTATATTTGATAAAAGGGCTAAAAGCATGCAATGGAGGAAGGATAGCATCTTCAACAAATGGTGATGGGAAAACTGGAAATCCATATGCAACAAAATGAAACTGAATCCCCTCCTCTCGCCATGCACAAAAGTTAACTCAAAATGGATCAAGGAGCTTGATATCAAATCAGAGACTCTGTGTCTGATAGAAGAAAAAGTTGGCTCCAATCTACATATTGTGGGGTCGGGCTCCAAATTCATTAATAGGACACCCATAGCACAAGAGTTAATAACAAGAATCAACAAATGGGTCTTACTTAGACTAAAAAGTTTTTTTTTTCTCAGCAAGAGAAACAATAAGAGAGGTAAATAGGGAGCCTACATTTTGGGAACAAATTTTTACTCCCCACACTTTCGATAGAGCCCTAATATCCAGAGTATACAAAGAACTCAAAAAACTAAACAATAAAATAACAAATAACCCAAACAAAAAATGGGCCAAGGACCTGAACAGACACTTCTCAGAGGAGGACATACAATCAATCAACAAATACATGAAAAAATGCTCACCTTCTCTAGCAGTCTGAGAAATGCAAATCAAAACCACCCTAAGATACTATCTCACTCCAGTAAGATTGGCAGCCATTATGAAGTCAAACAACAACAAGTGCTGGCGAGGATGTGGGGAAAAGGGTACACTTGTACATTTCTGGTGGGACTGCAAATTGGTGCAGCCAATTTGGAAAGCATTATGAAGATTCCTTGGAAAGCTGGGAATGGAACCACCATTTGACCCAGCTATTCCCCTTCTTGTACTATTCCCTAAAGACCTTAAAAGAGCATATTATAGGGATACTGCTACAATGATGTTCATAGCAGCAAAATTCACAATAGCTAGACTGTGGAACCAACACAGATGCCATTCAATAGATGAATGGATGAAAAAAATGTGGCATTTATACACAATGGAATATTACTCTGCACTAAAAAATGACAAAATCATGGAATTTTCAGGGAAATGGATGGCACTAGAGCAGATTGTGCTAAGTGAAGCTAGCCAATCCCTAAAAAACAAATGCCAAATGTCATCTTTGATATAAGAAGAGCAAATAAGAACAGAATAGGGAGGAAGAGAATGAGAAGATCACCATAATACAGTGATGAGAGGGGGGGGGGAAAGAGAGAGAGAATGGAAATTGCATGGAAATGGAAGGAGACCCTCATGGTTATTCAAAATTACATACAAGAGGAAAGGGAAAAAAACAAGGGGGGGAAATGAATTACACTGGATGGGGTAGAGAGAGAAGATGGGAGGGGAAGGGGAGGGGAGGGGGGATAGTAGAGGATAGGAAAAGCAGCAGAATACAACGGACACTGGTATGGCAATAGGTAAATCAGTGGATGTGTAACTGATGTGATTCTTCAATCTGTATATGGGGTAAAAATGGGAGTTCATAACCCACTTGAATCAAAGTGTGAAATATGATACGTCAGGAGCTTTGTAATGTTTTGAACAACCAACAATAAATTTTTTTAAAAAAAGGGAGGGAAGAACAAACTATTTCAAGTTAAAAGGCAAAAGTAAACCCAAATGACTGAAAATACAAATCATATCTGATTAACATCTTTGAATTCTGATAGGAATCAGCCAATTCTATGAGACTTTCAAAGAAGAACTAACACCAACACTTCTCAAATCATTCCATGCAATAGAAGAGGAGGGAACCTTTTCAAACTCATTCTACAAGCTGGTATCACCCTGATACCAAAACCAGACAAAGACACATCAAGAAAAGAAACCTCAGACCAATAACCCTGATGACCTTAGATGCAAAAATTCTTAATAAAATTCTGGCAAAATGCCTACAAAATCATTTTAAAAATCTAGTGCCCTATGATCAAGAGGGGTTCATCTAAAAAATGCAAGTTTGTTTCAATGTAATGGAAATCAATAAATGTAATACGTCACATCAACAGACTTAGAGACAAGAATCATACTATCTGAATAGATGCAGAAAAAACTTTGATAAAGTACAGCAAGTATTCATGTTCAAAATTCTAGAAGAACCAGGGATATAAGGAACATGTATTGTAAAAGCTATATATGCTAAACCCTATGTCAACATCATCCTAAATGGAATGATTGAAAGCATATTCTCTTGAAATACTTGTACAAGATAAGGATGCCCTGTTTCACCACTTCTTATTCAACATCATCTGGAAACTCTAGCCAGGGCAAGTAAATAGAATAAAGAAATTAAAGGGACATGAAGAGAAAAAGAAGAACTCAAACTATCCTTATTTGCTGATGACATGATTCTATATTTAGAGAAACCAAAAATCTCCACTAGAAAACTTCTAGAACTCAAAAATGAATTTAGCAAAGTAGTGGGATGTAAAATCAACACCTATAATTCAATTGCATACTAATACATCAGTGATGAATTGACTGAAAAAGAAATTAGGAGGGCTGGGGATGTGGCTCAAGCGGTAGCGCGCTCGCCTCGCATGCGTGCGGCCCAGGTTCGATCCTCAGCACCACATACCAACAAAGATGTTGTGTCCGCCGAGAACTAAAAAATAAATATTAAAAATTCTCTCTCTCTCTCTCTCTCTCTCTCTCTCTCTAAAAAAAAAAGAAATTAGGAAAACTACCCCATTCACAGTAGCGTCCAAATATATATATATTTGGGAATCAATCAAACAAAAGAGATAAAAGACTTCTACAAGGGAAACACAGAATTCTAAAGAATAAAATTGAAGAAGACCTAAGGAGATGGAAAGATCTTCCATGATCTTAGAGAGGCAGAATTAACATTGTCAAAATTGCCATACTACCACAAGTGCTACACAGATTGAATGTAGTTCCTATTAAAATCCCAGTAACATTTTCCATAGGAATAGAAATAATCAGTCATAACATTAATTTGGAAAAACAAGAGGCCCAGAATAGCCAAGCCAACCCTTAGCAAGAAAAATAAACAGGAAACACCACAATACCAGACCTTATATTATACTACAGAGCTACAGTATCAAAAACTGCATGGTGTATGGGCACCAAGCAGACAGGTAGACCAATGGTAAGAACAGAAGACACAGAGAAGAATCCACAGAAATACAGTGATCTCATACTCGACAAAGGCACTGAAAACAAACATTGGAGAAATGATAACCTCTCACAAAAATGGAATGGGGAAAACTGGAAATCCACATGTAGCCACATGCAATTAAACACTTGTCTCTAAACCTGCACAAAACCCAACTCTAAATGGATCAAGAACTTAGGCATTAGACCAGAGACCCAGAGACCCCAATCTACCTCATGTTGGCTTAGGAACCAACTTCCACAATAAAACTGCTAAAGCACAAAATGTTCAATCAAGAGTAAATAAATGGCATGAAAGCAAACTCAAAAGCTTCTTTACAGCAAGAGAAATGATCAAGAATGGGGAGAGAGGGTTTACAGAATGGGAGAACATCTTTGCCACCCACATCTCAGACAGAGCACTAATCTCCAGTATATAACTCAAAAAACTGAACACCACAAAAACAAATAACCCAATCCATAAATGGGCAAAGAGGACTATCAGACACTTCATAGAGAGAGAAATACCAATGGTCAACAAATATAGGGGAAAATGCTCAATATTTCTTGAGTATTTTATTTTTTCTAGCAATTAGAGAAATGCAAACTAAAACTATACCGAGATTTAATCTAATGCAGGTAAGAAAGGCAATTATAAAGAATAGAAGTCACAATAAGTGTTGGTGAGGATGTGGGGGAAATGTTGCACTCATCCATGGCTGTGGGACTGCAAAGTAGTGCAACCACTCTGGAAATCAGGGTGGAGATTGCTCAGGAAACTAGGAATGAAACCACCACGTGGATTTAAAATCAGCGTACTATAGTGATGCAGGCACATCAATGTTCACAGCAGCTCAATTCACAATAGCTCACTGTGGAACCAATACAGGTGTCCTTCACCAGATGAATGGGTGAAAAAAAATGTGCTAAATACACATCATGGAATATACCCAAACAAAGAGGAGTGATATGCATTGCCAGTCAGTGGATGGAATGGGGGACTGTCATGCTAATGGGAGTTATTCAATCCCCCAAACTAAAGGCTAAATGCTTTCTTTAGTATGCGGATGCTATCTCACAATAAGTGGGGGGTAGGAAAGAATGGAAGTACATTGGATTTGTCAAAGGGGAATGAAGGAAAGGGAGGGCCAATCTGAATATAGAAGACAGTAGAATGAATGGGACTTTACTTTCCTATGTGCATATGAATAAATGACCCACACATAAAAATTGTGAAATTCAAAAAAGAACTCTTATTTGTTAGGGGTAGTGTTTGATGTCAGATCTTGGTTTGGCACCCAGTGTCACAGTCTGGCTCATGTACTCTCAAACTTCCTACATTTAAGTCCTAACTCTCAGACCTTGATACAGAGGTAACATTGGAAGGCAGAACCTTTATCAATATAGTTATGGTACGTTCACACGAGTTCACAGGGCTTTGTCCTAAAATAGTGTGACTCACTTCCTTGTAAGATTTGGATTCAGACAGTGCTCAGAGGGGAGACCAGAAAAGGATACAACCCCAAGTGGCCATCTGCAAGTCAAGAAGAGAGGTCACAAGAGGAAGCAAATCTTATTAACATTCATCATGAATTTCTGACCTTTTGAGCACTCAGTCTGTGGTATTCTGATCTGATAGCTCTAGCAATCCAATGCACACAGTAATGCTAAACTTGTAAAATAGAGGATGGATTTCTCTTTCCCAGGGGGAGGATATTTAGGAATTTTCTCTGCTGTTTTGGTAAATTTTATGTAAGTATAAAAGCATTCATAAATAACCCTTTTATATTAAATACCTGAATGAATCCAGGTGGGGTGGTGAATAACTGTTATTCCAGAAGCATGGGAGAATGAGGCAGGAGGATCAAAAGTTGGAGGCCAGCTTCAGCAACTTAGTGAGGCCCTAGGCAACTCAGTGAGGCCTTGTCTCTAAAAAAAAAAAAAGAAAAAGAAAAGGGCTGCGACTGGGACTCAGAGGTTAAGCACCCCTGGGTTCCATACTAATGCCAAAAACAAAACAACAGAAAACCAACCAATGAATAAATATCTTGCAGCCAAAATCCCCCCTCCTCACTTATTTTTTCCATTTCAGGTTTCTTTTAATGGATCAAGGACCTGGGAATAAAACCAGAGACCCTGCATCTAATAAAATAAAAAGTAGGCCCTAATCTCCATCATGTGGGATGAGACTCCAACTTAGATAATGCTATAGTATCCCTTGAAGTTTCTGGTAGGATTTCCCCTTCCTCTACTGTTTTCTCTTTGCTTTAAGCTATACAAAGTCTAATCTGGGACAGAAAAGATCCATTCTTTATAGGACATATCAGGGCACATACAAGAATGCCTGGAGCCCTTAGTTTGGGCAATGCATTAGAGGATAAAACTACACATGACATACATATTTTCTCTACACTAGAAGAAGCTACAAATTGGTTCCTTTGCGGTGATGCTCATTGGGGGACTTTTTTTGGCTCCGCCCACACGACCCAGCCAATTGGCCTCAAGAGCAGGAGGAGTGGGGGAGGTTGAGAGGCTTGTGGGAAGCCGGTGGTGGCAGTTGGGCTCTGAGGGTTTTTCCTGAGGAGCTGTGTGGTGTGGTGCGTGTGTTCTAAAAATAAAGTTCGTTTCTTTTGA
The DNA here is from genome assembly GCF_964194105.1 of Spermophilus citellus. Taxonomy (NCBI): domain Eukaryota; kingdom Metazoa; phylum Chordata; class Mammalia; order Rodentia; family Sciuridae; genus Spermophilus; species Spermophilus citellus. The sequence goes on from NW_027672849.1 coordinate 18,325, forward strand.
CAAGTGGCTCCTGAATTGTGCCCAGCCAGACTGTGGCATTGAGGCTTGACGGTAGTGTGCTTGCTTAGCATGTGCAAGGCTCTGGGTTCGATCCTCAGCACCACATAAAAATAAATAAAAAAAATAAAGATGATATTGTGTCCAACTTAAAAAAATGTTAAAAAAATAAATCATATAAGAAACAAACATTTTGATTGTTCCTTCCAGAGAAAGAGTGAGCCTTTTTCCTGTCTCCATTGATGAGGATGAACCTGAGGGATGATCACTCAGGTTCTCAACAGAGTGGAGTCCAGCACAGACTCTGCCTCACCTGAAAGTAGGTGCCACCTGCCTGCTGCTCCCTCAAGCCCAGCCTCCAGATCTGCCTCTATTTTTCTGTTTTGCTTCAAGAGCATTTTTATGTGATGCAGTGTGAATTCTGGAATTTTCTGTATGAAATCATGGAGTACGTGAGCAGGAATGTGAGGAAACCAGGTGGTCCATGTGAAAATGGAATTAAATGGAGAGGATCTACAGAGCCTAAGGACAATCGAGGGACCTCTCATACCCAGAATCCTGACATCAAAACATGTGGAAAGGATACGGGTTAATTTTAACTTTGAAACCAAGTAAGAGAACTTGGAGTTGTTTACAAGATTGGGATGCACTTTTTTTTTTTTTTTGTCCAGGGAACTCATAGGAAATTTTGAGCACCTCTCCCCAGGTGGTTGTTATCCAGAGTAGAATCAAATCAAGGGGACAAGTGAAATGTTCCACTGGGGACTCTATAGTTCTGTGCTCCCCAGTGGGATCTTTTCACCTTAGTAGAGACACTAAAATTGCAGGCTGCAGAGAGATGAGCTCACAGCACCCTTTCTCTTAGACCCATGCAGGTTATGCTCAGGTGCACCAAGTGCTCCGCATCCATCCAGGTAAGTGCCTCTCTGTTCCACAGAGATAGTTAGTGAGTACCTGGGGCTTGTAGGAGGAGGTTGAAAGGGGCAAACTGGGTCTAGGAGTGAGGTGTTTGGTAGCTTGAGACACCCAGCTCTCATGCCTATATTTAAGAAGACTAAGGTGCTCTGTGAAATGTGGGGAAGGAGATCTTCTTAGGTTGCCTCATCCTTTGAGACGCAGAAAGTTAGGTGCTATTTTCAATAGGAAGTGCCAATTATCTCAGGTTTCTATTTAATTTTTTTCTAGCAAGTACAGCAGTGCTCATGTTACATATGTGTTTCCCTGTTTCATATGCTATTTACTCCTAAACTAATAATCAGGGATGTAATAAGTCACCTGTCTGCTTTGTACAAAATACACGCAGGTTTCCTTCTCTCACCTTCTGGAACAAATAGAATATTACTGATCAGTGACTACTATACTCTGAGGAATTAAAAACCATAATTTTACATGGCCCAGAAGGTAATGAGGGCAACCTCACATGGCCACAGGCATCTATCGAACTTTCCCATATAATCTTCCTTGTAATACATTTAATCTCAAAATTTAAAAGTGAATAGTGGTACTCCATAGTGGGTGCTCTGCCCATGAGCAAATTTAAAGTGAGAGGACAGTGGTCCTGTGTCACCATCCCAGGAAAAGTCTAGTGAATTCGATTGTGGTGTCTTTCTCTTTGCCCCAATGACAAGATAACAGAATTGTCCATAGCTAGGTAAGGAGAATATTTGTGTCCATTAATCTTCTTTCTTTTCATTATTCACTTAAACATTCTCTTTGCCCTTTCTCTAATAATGAAAGTGTCTGAAAGGCCTTTGATTATATATGCACCATTTTTTTATCCATTCTTCCACTGAAGGGCATCTAGATTGGCTCCACAGTTTAGCTATTGTAAATTGTGCTGCTATAAATATGGATGTGGCTGTGTCCCTGTAGTATGCTCTTTATAAGTCCTTTGGGTATAGACCGAGGAGTGGGATAGCTGGGTCAAATGGTGGTTCTATCCACAGTTTTCCAAGGAATCTCCATACCGCTTTCCATATTGGCTGCACCAATTTGCAGTCCCACCAGCAATGTATGAGTGTGCCTTTCCCTCCACATCCTAAACTCATTCTGTCCTGGTGTGTATTTTCAGGTCCTATTTCATGCAAATGCACTTACAGGAAAAAAGTGAACCTATCTGCTTTTCTTCTTCCTAAAGCAAACCGAACGTGACTCATGTATCAGGGCAACAGATCCTCCTGCAGGTATGTTTGGGTTTCCCAGTGATGACAGCTTAGGGTCTGTGATGAATCTAATTTGCTGTTTCCTATTGTTGTTAGAAGACTAATTTTTCTTTTAATGATTCTGAATACAGACTTTAAAATATTCTTAGGGTCTATCTGTAAGTGTGAACCCTGAGCTGTACTTAAATCCTTCCAATTCACAGAAAAATGGATTATTTTTAGCCTTATTTTCTAGAAATAGCTGCCATTCATTCACCCAAATATTCTCCAGGATTTTCTCCTCCTTGATCCTGTGGCTTATATAAGTTACAGTGGCTCTGCACCCAGCAGGGCACCTGGTGTGGGTGGCTGTGCCCTCCCTGATGTGCAAGCTGTTTCTCCCTAGTGCTCTTCAGAGTTTCCCAGCTAGATCTCTGCTGTAGAGAAGAACTTCCTGCCCAATTTTTCCTGAGATTGAAACCACCTTAAAGCAGGATGAATCCCCCTCCCAGATTTTAATTGTCCATCTTACTTTAGCGATGGGAATCATGGTAAAGTTGAACTAGGTGGAAACCGTGAATCAAAGTGTGCTCCTTTGCTGCTGCTGGTATTATTATTTTATTTTGGTATCAGGGATGAAGCCCAGTGGAGTGCTTGACCCTTGAACCACAACCCTAGCACTTTTCACATTTTATTTAGAGACAGGGTCTCCCTAAGGTGCTTAGGGCCTCTTTAAGTTGCTGAGGCTGGCCTCAAACTTGTGATCCTTCTATCTCAGCCTCCCAAACTGCTGGCATTACAGGTGTGCACCACTGCACCTGAGCCACGTTACTTCCCCTGTGACTTATGTCCTTCTCTATGAAAGGTGCAGTCTTTCTAATGTAGTTTTCTTTGAACAGCGTGTTAACCAAATACCATCACATTGCTAAGAGTCACAGCTTAGGAGGCCCCTTCATTACACTGCAGGGAAGTATAAAGTTTCATCCTGGTCCTGAGCCTCTGGGCTCTTCTGTGATAGACAGGTGTGAGTGGCAGGTGCGATGGCTGGGAGAGGACATGCTGGACAATTTCTTTTAGCTCATTTTTATAAAGTGTTCTTATTCACCAGAACTCATTCTAATGTCAATGAGCTATTAACACAGATGTAGCTACATACTTTTTAAAGTCACTTACATATTGTATGATATTTAAGTGAATCAGTATTCTGTATTGGATGTATGATTTGCTGATTCATTATGATGTGATCTGAAATTTAGATGGAGGATAGGCACAGGAATCCCAGGGTATCGGAGGCTGAGGCAGGAGGATTGTGAATTCAAAGCCAACCTCAGGAAATTAGGAAGGCCCTGGGCAACTTAGTGAGACCCTGTCTCAAAATAAAAAAGAGGGGGGTGGCCTTGTGATGTGTATCAATGGTTGAGAAGTCCTGGGTTCAGATCCTGGTAGGAAAAATAAACTCTTTGTTCACAGCTTGATAGATTCAGAAATACGTAATTGCTCCTGGGTCTACACTCTTTTTGTTGTAGAAAGTGTTTGCTCACTCTCCTTCATGCTCTGGAGAAAGGAGACTCATTTTTTCATGCTGCTACTATGCAGTTTTGCCTTCAGATAAATAAGACTTTCTGGTCATTTTAAAGTAACACTGAACTGGGGTCTTAATTTCTGAATATTTTTGAAAACTCCTGATTTCCTCTCATTCCTACTTTTTCTAAAACTTTCATGTTTGCACAACTATATATTTTGAAGTAACACTGAAAATCATTCCTTGAATGCTCTGATTTGCAGGTGATTTAAACATGTTACTGAAAGTTTTACAATGCTGTGTGCTTGCCTTGCACACGTTTTTAACATGAATTAAACACAACAAAAGCAAAGTTGCCATTTCACACAAATGGTATAAGAGAATGCAATTTTAAAACTAAAATTTAAAATTTTTATTTTAAAATATTGTACATAAATGATTATAGTTAAACATAGATGTTTAAGTTATTCTTTAAAGCTTCATCAGTATATATTTTACCTAGATGAAACAGTTGTTATAAGAAAAGATGTATGTAATTTTATGTATAAAGATGTCAGGGAATAACATCTGTGACTGTCATCATATATGCCTTGTGGAAGATCTTCCTAGTGTAATTTCTGGGCTTGTCATGGTAGAAAACCTGAATATACTAAATAAGTGAAAGAAAAAAAATTGTATTTTTTCTGATCACCACATCTGGGAAAAAAAGAACTTTTCCCTAATGGTGTAGAGAATTTCCCTTTTAAACAAACACTGCATGTTCTTACTCATGTACGAAACCTAAAAAGCATTGCACACACTCTCCAAGAAATGTTGTTCCAGCAGATAATTCAACAAATTCTCCAGCATAAATTTCAGTCTTGGGCATTTGATTTCAGAAAAATGTCACCTTGAACTTGTAATAGAGACAACATCTTGTAGAGCTCATCTTTAAGGAATGGGCTGGACATGTGTTCTTTAATTAAAACCTTAAAACACCAACTCTGTTTTAAAACAGCACCAAGTCTGTTTAAAATGTAGTTCCATCTACTAAATTGATTATAAAGTCTTGAAAAGAAAAAAAAATAACTAAGCACTTGGTAATGTTTCCAGAATGTTATAACATAGGCTAGTTATTCTAGCTAGAGGATTAACAACAATGTGACATGTGTAGCCACCTCAGAGAATTCCAAGGACAGATATAAAATTTCGAGTTCTCAGAACAGGATTGTGAAAATGTTCTACTATGTTGGTTTTTCTATTTTTTTTTTTACTGGAGTTTGAACACAGTAGCAATTAACCACTGAGCCACATCTCCACACTATTTATATACTTTATTTAGACACAGGGTCTTGCTGAGTTGCTCAGAGCCTGTGCAAGTGGCTGAAACTGGCTTTGAACTCACATCCTCCTGCCTCAGGCTCCTGACCTGCTGAGATTACAGGTGTGCACCCCCATGTCCTGCAGTAATTTCTTTCTTCTCTTTCTTTTCAGGCAGGGACACAGCTGATCTGTTATTAAAAGGACTGCATTGATTCTCCCAAGTCTTGTGCATGAAGAACTATATGATAATAAGATTAGAAGCCAACATTTCTAGAGAGTTCATTATGTGCCATGAACACTTCCAAGGTTGGTAGGCACACTTTCCTTTTTCCCACATAGTCTCTGCATGATTCACACAACAGGACTCTTTATGTGGACAGATGAGATGACTGGACCTCAGCATCCTAGGGTGCTTAAGAAGAAGCTATCGTAAATGGTAGCTCCAACTCGCAACTTTAACCAGTCCAACATCTGAGTTCACACCAATATTTTCTTGTTTATATATTACAAACATTTGGTCTGGTGGGAAAAAAACCAGAGTTAACATGGTGCTGACATGAAGTAACTCCATGCAGGTCTAATCTGTGGACACTCATGTTTGGGAGGGTCTCGCTTCCAGTTTCTTGCAATCAACCCCCCTGAAATTTGGCCCAATTTGTAGACCTCCTATTATGGAATTGACCAACAAGATCAGAAAAAGGAAAATCAAGTAAGTTTCTGTCTTGCCCCAGACAACCTCAGATATGAGGTAATAGGAAGGAAATATATTCTTTTGAGCCGTGACATGACCCCACTTTTTAAAAATCCCTGGCACTTTTAATTTTTAATTTGGAGACAACAAGGTCTCAGGAGGTTTCTTAGGTCCTTGCTAACTTGGTGACATCAGCATTGAACTTGCCATTGTCCCATCTCAGCCTCCCGAGCCACTGGGATTACATGAGTGCACCACGGCACCTGGCTGACAATTCTTAATGTACAAGAAAACTGAAGTATCAATAAGTATGCCACTGTGGAGGTCCCAGTGAGATTGGAAGGTACTGAGATAAGGCAGTGCGTGGAGATGCTTTCTCCAGGGTGTGAATAGAACATAGTATTTTAAAAAATTTTGTCTTGGGGGCTGCCTGGTGGGTAAGTGCACCAGCACCAAGTTACACCTGGTCCTTTTGACTCTGTATTTTGAAACAGGGTCTCACTAAGATGCCCACACTGGTTTCACCCTTGTCATCCTCCTGCTTCAGTGTCTGGGGTCACTGGGATTTCAGGCAGACATCACTGTGGCCAGCACCAGAACTGAGTTTTCATGTGGAATAAAAATATAGTTGGATGAACCTTCTTTTTTTCCTCATGGTAGTGGTGTTAATTTGAGATTGATGAAGGAGGTCAGATTTGAAAAAAAAAAGACATTTTTGTATGTTACTGTGGTCACAATATTTGTCTTTTCCTTATAAGATGAACAAAGCCAACAGGCTGTACAGTAATATTCACATAAGAAACACCGTGTACACCGTGACTGGCATTGGGGTCATGGCCAACGCCCTTCTTCTTCTCGTCCACATCTCCTTGCACATTACTGGACACAGACCTAAGCCCACTGACCTGCCCATTGGTCTCCTGGCCCTAATCCACATGGTAATTCTGCTCATCAAAGGCTTCATAGCTTCGGACATTTTTATACCTCAGGGGGGAAGGTGGGATGACCTGACGTGTAAATTGCTCATCTACCTGTACAGGTTGATGAGGGGCTTCTCCATCTGTGCCACCTGCCTGCTGAGTGTCCTCCAAGCCATCACCCTCAGCCCCATGGGCTCCTGCTTGGCAAGGTTCAAACGTAAATCCTCACGTCACAACGTGTGTTTCCTTCTCTTCCTGGGGGTCATCTACTCATCCTTCAGTAGCCACCTCTTCATCTCCATTGCTGCTACCCCTAATTGGACCTCAGACAACTTTATGTACGTCACAGAATCCTGTTCCTTCATTCCCATGACCTTCTTCCTCCGGCACAGCTTGTCCACCCTGCAGACCTTCAGGGAAGTCTCCTTTATAGGAATAATGGCCCTCTCCAATGGATACATGGTGGCTCTCCTGTACAGGCACAAGAGGCAGTCCTGGTATCTCCGCAGCAGCAGCCTGTCTCCAGTGTCATCCCCAGAGCTGAGGGCCACCCAGAGAATCTTCCTGCTCATGAGTTGCTTCATGGTCATGTGCATCTTGGACAGCATTGTCTCCTATGCAAGAATCACACTGAAAGATGATCCAGTATTTTACTGTATCCAGATCCTCTTGACCCATAGCTATGCCTCATTCAGCCCTTTGGTGTTTATTTGTACTGAAAAACGTATAATTGTTATTTTCAGATACATGTGGGAGAAGACAGTAAACGTTTCAGTAGCCAGTGGTGGATAAGTTCTGTTAAGGTGAGAAACTGTGCTGAATTTGGAGTGATTTATGATGACAGTGTGTGTAGAGTCTTTGGTTTAAATGCAATGCAAAGTCTCACTCCCTCTGTTGAACCATCCAGTTGGACATGTGTGGATGACAATTACATAAAAGAAAGCCAAACCATGTGCCTCTCCAAGATATTACGGGGATGTCATGTTTCTCCTGGATCCAATAGGGCCCTGTGAGTTAGATGTCACTTGTCATAACCTGGGTTATTCCACACTCTTTTTAGATACAGAACAGTTCCAATGCTTCTCAAATATTGCATTGTCTCCATTATCTGTATTTTTCCAAACTACCTTTGTAAACATATTTTACCATGAAATATCACATGATCCAGCACACACACTACACACTCACACACACACACACGTTCTACATGCAGGGAGTCAAACAGTCATCTCCACATCACTGCTCCTAAAACCATGCTTTAAATATTCAAACATAGAAACAAATCAACACCTACAACCAGAAGAAAATTCTGGAACAATTGGACGCATAGCTGAGTCCTCAAGTTACTCTACTCAGTGAAGCCGGTTTAGTTGTAAAAGAACAAATATTGTATAAATGTACTTAAAGAAGGTGGGAGTTGGAGTGGGCAGAGTGACAGAGCAGGAACACAAGGGTGTCCAGAGACCAAGACAGGAGGCAGCGGGGAGCTGTCCCTTGGTACATGGAGAACCTCTATTCAGTTAGGAAGTCAGTGCTGTCGTGGGTGGTGGTGACTGTTGTGCAATAATGTGAATAGATTCCAGGCCACTTGCCTGAATGCTGAAAAGTGGTCAGAATGTTTATGTTATATATATTTTATCCTCATAAAAATGTTTTTAATTATCAACTCAGTTGTGGAAAACATTATTTCTGAAACTATAAAGTAAGGGATAAGACTCTAAACGTGCCACAGGGTCATTTGGTGAGCTTTGAAACATCAGAGCTGATTTGTTACAGTGATGTGAAGATTGGCTTTGAGAGGCTCACTTCTGATCTCAGCTTTGCCCAGGAGAGGTGTTCTCCATATGGATGCTGTTATGCGCCACTCTGGGCTGCTCAGCCTTCCAAAGACTTTCAGCATCGCAGTGGGTAGCTCCCATGTTGAGGCTTCCTGGGTGAGAGGTGCATGCAGTCAAAATACTAGGTTTAGACAGTAAGTCACACGTGGGAGTTTACCAATCATGACAGCAGTGCTGTGAAAATTATGCACTTGTCACATATTCTATTTAATTAGAAAAATTAGCGAAATATAAAATACTCTCAAATCAAAGGTCTTTATAAAAATGTAAGTAGTAAAGGAAGCAAAGAATATGAGATTAAACATTTTAAAAATGGGAAAAGGAACATAGAAAAGAGGAGAAAAGGGGTCCAAAGGATTACAGGACAGAACAAAGTGGCTGTTTAAGTTATCATGAATAGGTGTTAAGTCTGAATCAATGAAACTGTTCAATCAGTTGATGTTGGGCGGCTGAGATCACAATAACAGCAACACAATCTTAAGGCTGCACACCAAGGTGTAGCTGTAAACCAGGAAAAAGGACCCAAGAGACATGCAGAACATCCCACCAAGGGCAGAATACACTACTCTGATGTGCTCAGAGCAGTGCTCACAAGAGGACACACACCAGGTCACAAACAAGCCTCCTCAATCTTAAGGACACTGGTATCCTATCAAGTATATCAACAAGCACTATAGAGTAAAGATAAAATTAAAGACTGAAAACTGTCCATCCCAACTAACATGGAAATTAAACAACACAATTTAACCAGTCACGCACGGAGAACTCACAAGTGGAATCAGAAATTTCCTTGAGAAAAAAACGAGGATCAAAGTACCACCTTCTAGACCTTGGGGGTGCATCAGGAGGATGTTGCAGAGACATGAAACAACACGTCTCCATTCACAACCAGGTTGAAAAAGAGAACCCTAGACACACACAACCTCGGAACACTGAGGTTGGAAAGTGGAACAAAGCAACTATTGATGGAGGAGAGTGAACCAGTAACACAAGACACCCCACCCCTCCAAAAAGGAGCCCAGAGACACGGGATTTCAGGATGGAGGGCTACACATTGAACAATTAGCACCAATCCATCTTGATCTCCAAATTCAACACATTGAAAGCATCATCCATGGTGAAGGTCTGGGGTTTAACCCATGGGACACAGGTGGCTCAGTACATGCAGATCAATTATAAGGACACCCAATAGCATACAGATTCCAAGGAAGGAGAGACACTGTCTCATGAGTGACATGTTCACATATGTATAAACACTAAAGATCCCACAGAATTCCTTTCAGGATTCTGACAGGCATTCAGCAGAACACAAAGGCAACATTCCAATAATTCTGTTTTGTTTCTTTACAATTGCCACAAAATAGGTGAAAAGAAAATTCAGAAGACAATCCCCACAATAAACCATTATAAACAGCAAAATACTGAGGCATGAACTTGGACAGAGAAAGAAAACACTTGTACCCTGAAAACTATAATGATGCAAAAAATTAAAGCAAATATGAATCATAGGAACCATGCATCGTATTCATGATACAAAAAATCAATATCAAAATGTCCATATTATCAGAGTTATGTACAGATCAGATGCAATCCCTTATCCAAATCTCAGGAGGATATTTTACAGAACTAGGAAACAAGGTAGCTAAAATCCACATGTGACACTACAAGATCCTGAATAGGTAAATCAACCCTGATAAACAAAAAAATCTAACAGAACAACACCCAATTTTAAAATATATATTATGAAGCTATAGTAATTAAAACAGTCTTTTATGGCTGGGGATGGATCTTAGAGATGTAGTCCTTGCCTAGTGTAAATGCACAGATCCTGGGGTTCATCAGCAACACTTGAAAACTACACATCCATGCAAAAGAAATAAAAAAAGAAGAAAGAAAAAAATTATGGTATAGTGGCATAAGAGTAAACCTATAACTAGTGAAACAAATGGGGTGTCTTGATAAACGTCCTCATACAACATCATGAAGTAATCTTTCAAAGCGCTGCCAAATATAGTCAATGTAGTATGAATAGTCTTTTCAACAGATATTTGTATGCAAAAGAAAAATGATGGACCCTTGTCCTACGGCACACACAAGGATCAACTCGAGATGGATTGAAGATGTAGATGTGAGACTTGAATCTGTGAACCTGCCAACCTCCTGACCCCCCCCCCCAAAAAAAAACAGAAATCTTTATGATATTGGAATAGGAAACTATTTTCTGGGATATCACACCCAAAGTATAGGCAACAAAGTCAGCCACATGATGACATGAAACCAAAAATCTTCTGTACAGAAAGGTGAAAAATCAGCTGTCAACAGACAACATACAGATGAAGGGTATATGTTCAGATCATATATCAGGAAAGAGCTTGATTTTCAACGTTTGGGGCTGGGGATGGAGCTCAGTTGGTAGAGTATTTGCCTGACAAGCACAAGGCCCTGGGTTCAGTCCCCAGCACCACACACAAAATATGAACCTTTATTAAAACCTCAGAACTTAGTAAAAAAAATAACCTCAATAAAAATAGCACAAGATATGAATAGATATCCCACCAAAGCAAAAACACATATGTGGCCAACGAGCAAAGAAATGATGCTCAACATCCATCAATTCTCAAGGAAATGCCAATCAGAGCCACCACGAGGTGAGGTCCTGTCACAGCAGTCAGGAGGGCGTGATGTGAAAGGAAAGGTCACCATGACTGTGGAAGGTGCCCTGTGCCTGGTTGGGTGCCTGTCACGGCCCTAGAGAAATTCTGATAAATATCACCATTGTACTTGTGTTTTGTAAGCAAAGTCCAATAAAGAATGGGATCTGAGAAGGAGTGAGGGATGGACACATATCTGCTGCCTTTCTTTGCCACCAAGATCAAACATACTGTCTTGGGTTCTCCTGGGCATTTCTCATGCATTTGATTCTTCCTTTCGATCTACAGGTCCAGGTTCCCATCATTTCTCATTTATCTGAATCCTAAACAACTTCTGTTTTTATTTATCTGGATCCTGGACATATTCTATTTGTGTATGCCCTGTGGATGAATACATCCAGGGTTCTGTATCTGGAAAATGTCATTTTCAACTCTATTATTGAAATATGATGTGGTCTTCATGTATAACATTTGGAGGGAAAAAAGTTGTTTATTTGTTTTTGTTTACACTTTTAAGATATGGAGGGGATGTGAGGGTAGAAAGATAGTAGAATGAGACTGACATTATTACTGTATGTATATATGTGATTGTACGGCCAATACAATTCTGCAATATGTACACTCAGAAAAAATGAGGAAAAAAATGTATCCCATCTATGTAGGATATACCAAAGTGCATAAATGCTTTCTACTGTCATGTGTAACTAATTAAAACAAATTTATTTTTTTTTAAATATGGTCTCGTTGTCTTCTGGGTTCCAGGGTCTCTGAAAGCAACGTGCTTTCATTGTTATCCATGGCCTCTGATGAGCTGATTTTGGAGGGCATCATCTTCCTTTAAGACAACCTCCTGCTTTCTGGCAGTTTAAATGCAAAGTGCCATTGTCATTTGTGTATATTTTGACCATATCATGACTCAAATAGAAATACTATGGATATAAGTGACACCGTACTCTGTGTAATTTTTCCAAGTTTCAAAGGCCTTAGAAGGGAGTTGGGTTCTATATCAAAACCTCAGCTTACACAGGGTAACCCTGCATTACTGAAAAAATATCTGCTAGCATTTTCTCACAAAGCATTTCTTGTCCAAAACTAATTTCACAAATTACAAGCTAATAGAGTCACCTGTACTCAACCACTTAGGTGCATGACAGTGAGGTTGCAAGGATATTTAAAGAGAAAAGGTGGTGGTGGTTTCCCATTCCTGGTGACAAAATATCCAGGAATACAAGTTCCTAAAACTTGGGAAAATAATATTTATGCCCATTAAACTCAGATTTTTGGGATGTCAGGATTTTTGCTGGGGTTACGGGTGTGCACCACTATGAATGTCCCCCATTTCTTTACTTTAAAAAAACATTCTCTTTTCTCTCAGAACTGCTGGTGACTTATGCTAAAGTATCGGTAATGTCAATATTCTGAAACAGAAACTATACTTACAACTTTTTCAAATTTACAAGGAATTTTGTATAATTTTTAACCTGGTCTCAGCAAGAGGATTTCCATTCATTTTGACTATATTTTGATCTAGGATTCCTTCTATTTTTTTTTTTTGGTTAATATTCTTTCATCAAGCTTGTAAAAAAAAAAACTTAGTCCATTATTTTTCCACCTCTTACTCCCTTTTTTTTTCTTTTAGTTTTGGATCTGTAATTATGCAAAGGTTTGACTGTTTGTAGCTTATGCACACTTGTTATTAATTAATTATTTTGGGGGCTATCAGGGATTGAACTCAGGAGCACCCGACCCAGCCCCACCCCCAGCTCTATTTTGTGTTTTATTTAGACACAGGGTCTCACTGAGTTGCTTAGGTCCTCACTCTTAGTGAGGCTGGCTTTGAACTCATGATCCTCCTGCCTCAGCATCCTGAACTGCTGAGATACATGAGTATGCCACTGTGCCCGGCTCATATTTATTTTATTTTTTTGTTCTTTTAATTTATACATGACAATAGCATCAACTTTGACATATTTATACAACCATGAAATAGGTATTATTCTAATTAGGTTCCAGCCCTGTATTTGTACATGATGTGGAGATTTACTGTGGTGTATTCGTATATGTGCAGAGCAAAGTCAGGTCAGGTTCATGTGACTGTCTTTCTTTTTTTCTGACCCTCATCCCTAAATTGTAGAAGACATCAGAAGAGGGAAAAACCTCCCACGTTTTTGGATAAGCAGAATTCATATTGTTAAAACACCATACTACTGAAAACGCTCTACAGATCCAATGCAAGGATCTTTAATTCCTATTCAAGTCCCCATGATGTTCTTTATATAAATGTCCCACTCAATCTCACTGCCACAGACTGTAAGAGGGGATGAGGGATTGACAGCACATGTTCTATGGGTTCAGAACCTAAGGGACCTTCTAAGGCAGCTATCTCCTACCAACATCTGGCTGAATTCTCCCAACACCACCAAGCAGAGATCAAGAGCCCCATTTTACAAATGAAGAAACTGAAGCTGAGACATGGAAAAAGTCAAAACCCTGCAGGAGACACTCCTAAAAGGAACTCTCAGGTCCCACAGATTTCCTTAGGCCCAAGGTTTGTAAAAAACCCAACAAGACTTATAGGCATTTGCCCTATGACATTCTTAAAGGCATCTTGCAAAACGAAGGCTTTATAGAAGCAAGTGATTTATTATGTATATGTACATTACATGCCACAAATGTATACTTTAAAATGTATTTTTTAAAAGAGGTAAGCCAGGTGGGACCTTGCAAGCCTGTAATCTCAGCAGCTCAGAAAGCTGAGGCAGGAGAATTGCAAGTTCAAACCCAGTTTCACCAACTTAGGAAGACCCTGTCTCAAAATAATATACAGACAAATGGCTGGATATGTGGGTCAGTGGTTAAGCATTTGTGGGTACAATCCCCAATGCCACCCACCTCCCAAAATGAAATAAAGAAAAAAAGGTGTCATCCACTATTATGATTTTGGATGCAATTTTATTTTATGATCTCTTCTCAGATAGCAAGAAATACACAGGCTCACACATTTGAATTGAAACTCTTTTCTAGAAACCAGAGCACATTACTTGATCTTTATGTAGTATTAGTTCAGTAGAACACTAATGGAACTCATCGCGTGGGGATGCTTCTGATTGAATTCTATTTCATGGCTTATGAAAATTAGAACCCCCTCCAAAAAAAAAAATGTCCCCAACATTGGCAGGGATTCCAGAAGCCTCTCAGTAATGACAGTTATAGGGAGAGGTCAAGGCTGAATTCAGACCCTCATCTCACTTGGGGATCTAATTGTGTATTTTGCTTTCTAAGAAGATGGACCCAAAACACTCTGGGCAGAGTGTAATATTCCTCTCTTTCCTGGCGGGAAAATTTATTCCATGCATCAAATTCACTTAGTTACACTAAAACTAGTTGCTGCTCTTAAGATGAATCCTGAAGGTTTTCCAGGAACCAGGCTGATGAGCCCAGAGCCCAAGGCTGTTGCTTCAGGGAGAGTTTATGCGCAGCTCTGGCGCCACATGGTGTCCAATGCGCAGCTCAGCACGTCTAACGGGGAAATGACACTAATCCCAGGGAGCACCAGGTCGGATGGTTTGACAGCTGTCCTTGGAAGTTTGGGGGGACTCATGGGGACGCAACTACAGAAGGCGGCGAGGGCCAGCTCCTGAAGGAGGCCTTTATCTCAGGTAGGAGGGTCTAGGGGCAGCTGAGTGACACAGTGAGAGGTGACAGTGTGACAACTCAGCAGTGGAAACGTCCCCGTGGAGGGTGTCAGGACATCAGGGACCTAAAAGAGCCCATGCCTGTTCAGCGCCTGCGCAGCTCTGGCGCCGCCTAGTGTCCGACGCCTGCTCAGCGCCTGAACTCTCGGGCCAGACCAGGAACAGGAGGGTACTCCCAGGGGACACGGGGACTCCTGGCCAGGGGTCTTCACCTGTGTCCTCACTGTCCAGGGCGGAGCCTGCGACACGGAGTGTTTACTGTTTTATAAAGGACAAAACTGTCCACCTGTCCGTCTCCACCACGTCGCCGTCACCCCTGCGCCCCCCCCCTCCCATACCGTCCCTTAGAGACCCCAGGGCTGCGCTGGCCTCTGTCCAGCCTGAGAGGCGGTGTCGCCCGTGTCCTGATCACAGCTGCAGCGAGTCCCCAAAGTCGCCCTGGCGAGGTCGATGCCGCTCCCGTCCGCGCTTCTCCCCCTGCCCAGGGCCAGGACGCCCTGCCCGGGTCAGTGCGGAGGACCGCGGGGGCCAGGCTAGGACCAGTTTCTCGCCCAGAAACAAAGTCTCCAAGGCGACGTCCCAGGACCCTCCCAGAGACCTCCGGCCCCAGCCCACCTGGACACACGGAGAGTCCCGCACGTCCGTGAGGAGGGACGAAGGAGGCTGCGCAGCGGGTCCTCAGCCTCCCTCTCGGAGGCCTCCCCTGTGAGGGGGTAACTGCGCCAGCGGAGCGGACTCTGGGGGCACATCTTGGGCCGCGGGAGCCCCAGGGCCCGCTCCTCGCTGGGTCCAAGGCGACCTCTGAGGGGATTTCTAGACACACGCGCCTCTCCTGTTCCTTCACCATGTGCGCATGCGCCCGCCTCGCCCTCAGCTCCCCTGGAGGCTCCTTGTTCCGGCGCTGGGCTCTCCAGGGGACCCCTGGTCAGGCCGTGCCTCCCACGCGATTCCGCTGGCCCCGCCCCCTCTGCTCTTAGGGGTGGGGCTCCACTCAGCCCCGCTCGGCTCCGCCCCAGCTGTGCCCACTACTCTGGCTCCACTCAGACCTTCTAGCTCCGCCCCCAGCTCTACCCATTCGCTGGGCTCCTCTTGCTCCTCTGCGCCCCACCTGATTCCCTAGGCCCCGCTCCGCCCCTCCTGCGGGGGTGAGGCTCCACTCACTCTGCTCGGTTCTGCCCCCAGCTCTGCCCATTCGCTGGGCCCCGCCCGCCCACTGCTCCTAAGTGTTGGCCTCCAAGGACCGCTCCGCCCAGCACTTCGGCTCCGCCCAGCTCCTTTTGCTAAACCTGACAGGTGGACAACAATGCTTATCAATGACTTCTCAGTGACACTTCCACCCCAGAAAGAACTTGGAGAGGAGTCCCCTGCTCAAGGTCACCTGGTAGAGATGGGAGATGAGGCTGGTGGGAGCCTGCCTGTCGTCTGCTGCCAGTTTGCATCCCCAAAGCAGGAGTGAAGCCTGCAGCTGTGGTCCCCCAGGTGCTTCCTGGGTGCATGTGAGGTTTCACAAGGAAGCACCAGGGTCTAGACTCCTTATGGCATAACGGGACTCAGGTGTGATCCTTGCTCTGTGATAGAAAATTTGGACAGAAGCTGGGCATGCTGGCCCTGACCGGTAACCTTGGTGGCGGGGGAGGTTAATGCAGGAGGATCACAAGTTCAAAGCCAGAGCTCAGCACTGTAGGGAGGTAATGTTGCAGGTAAATGGATGGTGTTGGAGAAGATAATGCTAAGTGTAGTCAGGCAATCCCAAAAATACAAGCCGAATGTTTTCTCTGATATGAGGTAACTGACTCATAGTGGGGTAGGGAGGGGGAGCATGGGAGGAATAGATGAACTATTATGGGTAGAGGGGTGGGAGGTGAAGGGAGGAGGCAGGGGGTTAGCAAGGATGGTTGAATGTGGTGGACATCATTATCCAAAGTACATGTATGAAGACAGGAATTGGTGACTTTATACACAGAGTTATGGAAAATTGTGCTCTATATGTGTAATAAGAATTGTAATACATTCCACTGTCATATATTTAAAAAATAAAAATCAGGTAAAAGTATTTTAGTTGTCTATGGACCTTTTAACAATTTATTTATATTCAGTGCTGAGAATTGAACCCAGTGCCTCACGCATGCTAGGGAAGTGCTCTACCACTGAGCCACAACCCCAGCCCCATAATTTTCTTTTTTTTATTTTGACTGAGTAATATTCTATGATGTATATATACCACATTTTCTTTATCCATTCATCTGTTGGAAGGCAGTTCGGTTGGTTCCACAGCTTAAATGTTGTGAATTGAGCTGCTCTAAACATGGATGTGGCTGCATTACTGTATTATAGTGGATTTTTAAAAAATATTTTTTAATTGTAGTTGGACACAATAACTTAATTTTTTTTTTAATTTTTTATGTGGTGCTGAGGATTGAACCCAGCGCCTTACATATGCTAGGCAAGTGATCTACCACTGAGCCACAACTCCAGCTCTCTATAGTACGTGGATTTTAAGTCCTTTGGGTATATACTGAGGTGTGAGATAACTAATTCAAATGATGGTTCCATTCCTCGTTTTCTGAAGAATCTCCATATAGCTCTCTGTAGGAGTTGCAAAAATTAAAAAAAAAAACCACCAGCAATGTATGAGTGAAAATTTCCCCCTGCATCCTTGCTGACATTGATAATTGCCATTCTCACTGGATTGCTGGACTATCCATGTAGTTTTAATGTACATTTCTCTAATTGCTAGAGATGTTGATCATCTTTCCATGTTTGCTGACCATTGGTATTTATTCTCCTGTGAAGTGCCTGTTCAGTTGCCTTGCCCATTTGTTTGGTGTCAAATAGATGAGTTCTTTGCATATCCTGGAGATGAATGTGTCTATTTGAGGGGCAGATGGCAAAGACATTCTCCCATCCTGTTGGATCTCTCTTTACATTCTTGTTTTCTTAAAAATATTTATTTTTAGTTGTACAAAACACCTTTATTTTGTTATTTATTTTTATGTGGTGCTGAGGATCGAACCCAGGGCTTCACAAGTGCTAGATGAGTGCTCTACCACTGAGCCACAAGCCCAGCCCAACATTCTTGATTGTTTCCCATTTATTGATTCTTGATTTTTCTTTTGCTCTTTAGGGATCTTACTAATGGAATCTGTTCCTATACCAACATGATACTGAGTTGGGCCTATATTTTCTTCCAGTGGACACAGGGTTTCTGGTCTAATACGTACGTCCTTGGTCATTTTGAGTTGAGTTTTATGCAGGATAAGGAGGCATAGAGGTTAAATTTTATTGTACTACATATGGATGGCCAGTATTCCCTGCACCATATTTTTTTTGAAGAGTTGACCCTGGAGAATTCCTGAACAATGAAAAGAAATTGGCTTAATTTTTTTTTTGCTTCCTTTGCTATCAGAATAATGGATATTTTGTTATTTTTATCAACCTGAAACAGAAGTGAAATCCTGGGGCTGAGCTTAAAAATCCCAGAAGACATATTACCCCAACCACATGGTCAGTGTGAGAGTGGACCAAGGAAGATGGTCTCCCATTTTAGAGAGAGGACGCCCCCCCCAAAAGCCACTTGGAATCCATGGGAGGAGCCAGGAACCACCTGTCCCAGAGTGAAAGTGTTATAATATATGACATGGGTTTGACCTTACTTGAATATGGGATATAAAAAATGAGAGAATGCTTGTGGGCTACATAATTGAGAGTCTTCAGATCCCTCACACAGATGTGTCCAGGGAATTAAGAGAAAAGTTGTGAGTTCGATTCTCCCCAGGTTGCTCCTATCCACCAGAGACTAAAGTAAAAGTAAGAGTCAGGCGACATGTTCCCCTGGGGGAAGCCACGGTTCTTTGATCTCCAGTGGGATATTGTCACCTTCTGCAGAAGCTAATATTAAAGCCCTACAGAGAGGTGAGTTAAAGCCGTCTTTTCCTTAAAACAGTGCAGGATCCACTAAGGTCCCCTGACTCCCCATGCGACCTGCCCAGGTAAGTACCTTTCTCTTCCTGAGATGCAGCACCAGTGTGTGAGTGGGCTTCTGTGATTGTGATGAACAATCAGAATAACCAAATTGTATGATAGGTTCTAACATAGCTCTAAATTATGCATCCAGCTCTACACACTCAACAGCTCAGAGGACTGTTTAGAATGCAGAGGAAAGTTTTGTTCTTACTAGATTTTGCCCGTTAATTTGGTGACTCATGAAAACTTGTTAATTTTTTAATAAGAAAAAAACATTTTAAGTAACTCATTTTAGGTTTTGATCCATTTCTCAGACTACAGGGAGTTTGATTTGCTGCTCTACTAGTTTTCAAACTGCATACTAATAAGGGTCCTGGTTATTTTCTGCTTCAGCATTATGAATCCATATTCCTATTCTCCCAGGAAGAGATAAATGTCAACCCCAGAATTTTATTAAACACACTGGTTTTTCCTTCTCTTTTCTCTAAAACTCAATCCAAAATATTTTAAGCATTTTCTTCTAATACTGAGACAGTGAGAAATAATAGCATACACCAAAATACCTTTTAATTGATCAGAAGGAAAAGATATGGTTTATTTTTTGCAAATATGATACTTATAAAGAAAGTTTATTCTCACGTTTTAGAGAAATAGCAAATAGTATTTTCTTATACAGATGTATGTTATCTCTGTTTTGATCTCACAAAAGTAAACCAATGGTGCTCTTGCTGCCCGAAGATTTTGAACTAGAGCAAGGGACACTAGTGACCACCCCTTCCTGGCTTCCAAAGGTCCCATGGTGTCCTCCCTCCGGGGCATCAAGGAGAAAGGGGATGATAGTGGAGAGGTGATGGTGAACTTGATCTGTGCAATAACAACAAATGACATCTGCCCTTTCATGTATCGAATGCACATCAGGAAGTAAGGATGCAAATCACAGTATTTACAGGACAGTGTCCATGGGGCACCTGATAAAGCAGCTATGACCCCTCCCTCCCTCCAGTCCATGTCTCTCCACATCCAGGCCCTAGAAGCCCAAGGTGCTGTGGGTCTGCTTTCCTCACCGCTGAGTGGGGTGCACCAACTTCAGGGTTGTTCCCTAGTCTCTGGCCCTTGGTTGATGGCATGTATCTCTGTGTTGTCCATGACTTAGACAGGGGCAGAATGTGAAATATTTAAGTGATGGCAGGAAAGGACTAGATTTCCATTCTTGTTTGTTCTCCACTTAGGTTTCTCCTATAATCTGCCCTCTTAGACTTTCCTTGTCCTTCCCCACTGGACCCTCCCTCACTGGGACCTGTCCCTGAACTTCTTTTCCACAGTATTCTCTTTGGACTTAGGTCATCATATTCAGAACCTCCAGTCTGAGGAGAGCTTGTTCCCACAAGGGTTTAAGTCATGACCTGGGGCTCGGCCCATCAGGGCTGCCAGGAGCTGCTGCAGCACCTCTCTCCCCAGAACTGAGGAGAGGGTCTGGGATCATCCTGGTACTGGACAGGCTTCTGTCTGCACCCTGATCCCGTGGTCGGACTAGTCCTGGCAGGTGTGAGTGGGGTGAGGCACAGCCAGGATGGGACAGGCTCAAAGGATTTCTTTTAACTTGCTTTTATGAAATGTCCACATTTTCAGGACTTTTTCTAACAAAACTGATCAATTAGCACAGAAGTAGCAACATTGCATTCTTTATAAAACATCTACCTGTGAACCATGGAGGGCCCTGTGGGTCTCACTGATACATACGTGCGTGACCTGCACAGTGTGCAGAGGGCCAGCTGCTTCTCTGCCTGCTGTGTCCTGGGGCTGCAGGAAGCTAATGCCTGTGGGGGACCCGTGAGAGCATCTGACTCTGCCACTTCCCATGATCAGTACTTTACTAAAATGATAAGGTTTTCCAGCTGTAACCAGGAACTTTCTTCTATAGAAAAAAGAGTAATTTTTCAGTTGTTTTCAGGCAATGTTCCCCAGAAAACCCAGTTCTCTACCTGTGTTTGCAAGTCCATGGCCCCTCCTGGCTCTGTCCCTCCCTCACATGACAATGCATGCAGGGTGGCTATCCCCCCTGGCAGGGCTGAAACCATAATCCTGTGCCCTCCATTCACAGAATTATCAGGTAGCTTGTTTCTCCTGTTTTTTTTTTTCCGATGCTCTCCATTTTTTTTTCTAATCTGCATTTAACTGAATTGAAGGCAAACCTGTATTTTATAACATGATAGAAGGGAACCATCATTATTTCATTTTCTGTAATTTTTTAAAGGTCTCATCATCAAGTGTTACATACACAGTTTACGTTGCTGTAGAGGTATTTTGGGGTCAAAATGTGAGTGTACATCTTACAACTCACTTCAAGTGTACACACAGGAATAGGCATCATGTATCCATAGCTACCTGTAGCGCTGTGCCTACTAATAACCATCTGTGACTCATCAAATGTGGAGACTCCTAGACCATTATATTACCATTTTTCTTTTTGTTTTTCTTGAGCAGAAGAAGGGAAAGAATCTTCTTTACCCGAATGTGTGAATGAAGAAAAAAACAAAACATTTCTTAATAAATGAATCATTTGGAAGGGATTACATTTTTCTAATGTCATGAATTAATTTCCACTATTTACAATGACACTTCTGCAAAGATTTCAAAGCAATTATTTAACTAGGCTAAAACATTTAAATTGTCTGGACTCCTGGTTGTTTTTTCTCACACTTCGTAACTGATGTTATCAAATTATAATTTTCTAGGTTGATGTGGGAGAGATTGCTAGTCTTACCCACTTGTTTTTTAGATGATAGAATGTGGGGATATGTTGCTCACCTCATTGTAAAAGTTACATGCTTCATAGCTATAAAGCAGAATTAAGATGGAAATAAAGAAAATACCTTCATTCTATAGGGAGCTATACCATGAGATTGTCACCATCAAATTTTCTATAACACTATTTTCTCTCTGTCCTCTGGAGAAATATCATTGCTTACTAAAAGAAGATAAGAAATCTTTTTCTCTTATGTAAACTCCATTATCCGAGTGAGTTTGGATTCCTTTCTTTTAATTAAAACACTAAAAGCTATGACCCCCCCAAAATAATTGGATTTTCCTGGTGTGCTGGTGCATTGCGTGCCTGTTACCCCAGCAGCTTGGGAAGGTGATGCAGGAGATTTTCAGGTTCAAGGCCAGCCTCATCAACTTAGTGAGGCCCTGTCTCAAAGTAAAAATAAGAGGCTAGGGTTGTGGCTCAGCGCTAGAGCGCTTGCCTAGCACGTGCAAGGTCCTGGGTTCTGTCCTTAGCACCACATAAAAATTAAAAAAAAAAATAAAGATATTGTGTCCAACTACAACTAAAAAAATAAATCTTAAAAAATAAAATAGTTAGGGATGTGGCTCAGTGGTTAAGCACTTTTGCACTTTTGGGTTTAATTCCTGGTTAAAACACACACACACACACACACACACACACACACACACACACACACACACTTAAATCATGATTACTTTTCCCCATTTCTCCATATGCTAAAGAGTGGGCAGAAAAGAAATTTTGGAATTAAATCCTGCTAAAAATGGGTGGTTCTGCCCACTTAGATATGTTTTTTTTTTCTGGCATAATCATATATATATATATATATATATATATATATATATATATATATATAAAACAATATCAGTGGTTATGTAAACCTGGGTTCAATATCTGGTACCAAATATATATATATATATATATATAAATTCAAGAAGTCTGTGTTCAGAGTTAACATTCTTTATGTTTTGTCTCTAAACTGTGATGAGCAATCCAGAACAGAGAACACTGAAAATATAGAACTGTATGGGGCTTCATCCAGCATCCACACTCTTTCCTTGAGTGATCTATGTGGACATTCCAGCCATCTGACCCACTTGAACTCACTTTGGGTGCTACCTACTGAGCTTTTTTATCAGGTTGCTACACATGCCAAGACAAATTAATTATGGCCCTACCAGTGGAGATAAACAGAAAAGATGTTATGCTTGCGTACTGAGAGTTTGCAAAGGGTGCATTAAAAAAGTGCCCAAATACTTTGAGGTGGACAGACTTGGTGGTTGGAGAGGTTGAAACTGGTAACCAGTGTGATGATGAAAATTTTATCTTTATTTGATCCTCAGACATGGACTCTATATGTCTTTTCACCAGAAAAAAAAGAAAATGACCAAGAGCAGCACCCTTTCCATTTTTCTTGCTGTAAGAAATGTCTTTTCTTCCCAAATTGTCCTTGGGATCACAGCCAACGTCTTCCTCCTCCTCTTTCACATCCTCACGTTCCTTGTCCAGTGCAGGACCAGGCCCATGGACCTGGCCATCGCTTGCCTGGCCCTGATTCATCTGCTGATGCTCATAATCAGGGTGTTCCTGGATATAGACATTTTGGGGGTTCAGGATACTTGGAATGACATCACATGTAAAACAGTCATCTACCTGTACAGGCTGATGAGGAGCCTGTTGGTCAGCACTACCTGCCTGCTGAGTGTCCTGCAGGCCACCACCCTCAGCCCCAGAAGCTCCTTTCTGGTCAAGTTCAAGCTCACATCCCCACAGCACAGTCTGTTGTGCTTTCTCCTTCTCTGGGTGTTCAACATGTTCATTAATGTTTGAATTTTTGTCTCTATTGAAGGTCACTCCAATGACACATCAGATGTTTGGATTTCCCCTGAATCCTTCAGGGTTTCCCCCTCAGGTTACTATTACAGGATCTTATTTTCCCTGGTAGGAATACTCTGGGACATCTTCCTTCTCGGGCTCATGGCTCTCTCCAGTGGGTACATGGTGGCTCTCCTGTGGAGGCATAAGAGGCAGTGCCAGCACCTTCACAGCACCAGTAGGATTGCACAAGCCTCCCCAGAGCAGAGGGCCACTAGGACCATCCTGCTCCTCATGGGTTCCTTTGCAGTCATGTACTCTGTGGACTGCGTGATCTCCTCCTCGTATGGTAAAATGCAGAAGAAGGATCCCGTGCACCTTGTGGTCCAGATGCTGGTGGGCAATGGCTATGCACCATCAGTGCTGTGATTCTCATTAGTACCAAAAAATGAATAATCCAGTTCTTCCAATCCACACTGGGGAAGGCGAGGACATGTTTACACAGGGTCAGATAACCCCTCACAGTGTCATCCCACGTTATTTTCTCCTGAGTTTCCAAAAATTAGTTGATGTTGGGAAAAAAACCCTAAATAAGGTTGAGGGAGATGAAACTTCAGTTGTTATTTGTAAGATCTTTATCAAACCAGGTGAGTTGGTGCACACCTGTCATGCCAGCAGCTCAGGAGGCTGGGGCAGGAAGATCTCAGTTTGAAGGCTAGCCTCAGCAACTGTGTGAGTCCCTGAGCATCTTAGTGAGACCCTGTGTTGAAATAAAAAAAAATAGTTCTGGAGATGTGGCTCAGAGGTCACATGCACCTCGGTTCAATTCCAAGTTGCAAAAAAAAAAAAAAGTGTTAAATGATATATGGGCTGTTTTCTTACTGAGCTTACCTAAAGCAGATACCTTCCCTTGTCCATAAGTAGACCATGACTGTGAACCCTTTGCTGGAAAAATGAATTTTGGAAGAATAGTTTTATTTTTTTTTGATCTGAGAGGGCCTGATAAATATCACAAAAAGTTCTATCAGTCCCAAGTCTGTTCTGAAACAATCTGAGACCTACAAACCTTCCTGACCTCCTGCATGGGAAGACTTGACCTGTGTATGTTTTTGATTATTTGTCTGTTTGCTAAAATCATTATGATTTTATCACGGTCTCTGACCAAGGATGGCATGCAATTTATAAATCATGTGACATTGAAAAAGCAAGAGTAGCAGCTCACCTCTGTGTACATAGACATCATATATTAACTCTTAATTTCCATAGTGATGCTCCGAATGCAGTAGTATACGGTCCCCCATTTTACAGCAAAGAAAACCAAACCCAGATAAATTAAGTCAGTGGGTTGCAGAGGAAATAGGTGAGGAAAGTCAGGATTTGAACTCTCAAGCCCAGGTTACAGGTCCTGAGCCTAACCAATGGTCCGTCTTTCTTGCTAGACCAATGACATCCATAGGGAAGTGGCACACAGGGGTCACAGCCAATGATACAGACAACCTGGGACTAAAAGGCCAACAAGCCCTGTTCTGCATCCTTTCAGCCCAGAAATACAGCTGGATGGCAGGTGGCTATGGCTTGACCTATGGTAATGTGGCCTGAACCAAACAAGTCAGGCTGCGCGATTGAACTCTAAGAGGCCAGTGTGAAAGCTGTCCAGTGGCAGAATTTTCAACCCCTGGAGGGAACCCAAGCCATCACCTTTTTTCTGGAGCAGCATGTGGAGGATCCAAATGCACTTCTGGGGTGCAGTGGGGGGGTCTCCTAAAGGCACTGGTTGCAAAGGTAAGAGGCTGCTTGTTCTCCTGACTCTTGAAAAGTCTACTTGAACCAGAGGAAGAAGGTTAGGCATGGGGTGCATTGTTTGCCTTCCTCACTCTAATTTATTAATGCTTTGTAGCAGAAAATATTCAAATATTGTTATTTTTTTGTTTCTGAGATGGAATCTCACTCTATTGCAGGGACTGGTCTTGAATTTCCTGCGCTCAAGAGATCCTCCTGCCTCAGCCTCCTGAGTCACTGGAACTACAGCTGCACAATGGGGTGCCCAGCTCAAATATTACAGAATGTCAAATTAGTGCTGAGGCTATGACTTTTCCTGTCCCCTCAAGCAGTTCATTGTCAACTAAATCCATTCTCTGTAACATCCTCAGGATATGGGAGAAACTGTTGTTCTCTGTTAGGAAAGAGAGTGGATATGTCTGCGTTTGGATCTTGTGTGACCTGTAGAGTCATTTACAATAGGAATCAGATAAAAGCATTAAGGAAAAAGAGCCACTGTGTCTTCCAGTTAGTTGTGGAAACCCTGGGGTTTCATCATAATGATTTTAGCAAACAGACACATAATCAAAAACATACACAGATCAAGTCTTCCCGGGCAGGAGGTCAGGAAGGTTTGTAGGTCTCAGATTGGCTCAGAACAGACTTGGCACTGATGGAACTTTTTGTGATATTTATCAGGCGTTCCCAGATCAAAAAACTTGCTTCATAACCTACCAGTTTCACTTGACTGTTGGAAGGACGGACATGATGTCCATCTGCAGTAACAATAAAAAAAAACGATTGTCTTATCTTTTAAAAGTCCATGTATGGCTGTGTTTTGGTTATACTCTCCCGACAGGTGTCTGAGACCAAGTTGGTCAAAGTTGACATTTTTGCTATCTATGCTAGAGTCAGCTGAGACCTTCAGAGGTTATTACTCTTGGGAACTGCTGACCCCAGCCCTGCAGCTGTGCCCGGGGGCCCCTCACCCTCCTCTGACTGCCCCTTTCACTGTCCCTTCCCCTGCCCCTTCCCAGCCTCTGCTGAGCTGAACTTCCATATGGGCAACATTTTTAGCCTCCATACTTGAGGGAGGTCAGGCATCTTGGGAAACATAATCAGGAGGATCATGTGTTTAGGCAGCATCAACCAAAGCAAGGTGATAAGCAACTAAGTGAAACCCTGTCTCTAAATAAAACACAAGATAGGGCTGAGGATGTGGCTCAGTGTTCAAGTGTTCCTGATTCAATCCTCAGTAACTACCTCCCCCTACCAAAAAAAATCATGACTTTAGTTTATCTCAGAGGTATATGAAAAAAAAAATCTAGCAAGTATTTCTCATTCACAAGTTTCAAAGTAATCACATAAAAGCCACCCTTTGCTAATTCCTTCAACACAGAAAGCAGACATACTATGCCATGATGAATGGTTGCCCAGCCATGTGGTGGCTCAGTATGAAAATCTATCCATCAGGCAATGATACAACATTTACTCTCCTTCCTCCATAAGAATTTCAAAAAGTTAAGGCTGTGTTTTTCAGTACAGATGAAAACCAAAGGGCTACTTGTGGCATAGCCATTGGCCACCATCATCTGAATACAAGGACAAATAGGGTCATTTTTCCACATGGTTCTTGAGGAGGAGAAGATGCATTCCAAACAGTACATGAGCACAAAGAAACCCAGGAGCAGCAGGATGGTCCTAGTGGCCCTCTGTTCTGGGGAGGCTTTTGGAGACAGGCTGGTGCCATGAAAGTGCTGGCACTGCCTCTTATGTCTATGCAAGAGGGTCACCATGTACCCACTGGAGAGGGCCATGAGCCCTATAAGGATGACGTCCTGTAATGCACCCAGTATGATAAATAAATGCCTGAGGAACTAGCTCATGGGTAAGACAGTGCAGGAGTCACTGAGGAATATAAGAGTGTGTGTGAGGTCACAGTGAAGTTGTCAACAGCAGAGATTGAGAATGGGGACTAAAGGACATATAGAGGACCCACAGGAAAGAAGGGACCTCATGCTGCCCAGTGGGGACTTAGGCTTGAACTTTGCAAGCAGGAGCTTGGGAAAAATAATATGTGTCCTCATTATATGGACCATGTCACATTCTGTCACTTTGATCCAAGGTTCAAATTAGCCCATTCCTGACTCCACACATTGTGATGCCTGAGATTCTGAGCTGTTGGGAATTCCAGGTGGGCACCACCACCCTGGGCTACATGCAGTTTTCTTTGTAATTTCAGAGAAAATTTTCCTCACCCTAGATTATAAGATAATCGAAACATTTGATTATTATTTAAGTACACAAAAGATAGTATTTATCATTTATCTGTGATTAAGAGTACGGGTCAGTGGCCTTAAGCAAATTCAAATGTGAGTGGATGGATTCTCTCTACTGTCTCCCCAGTTTTTCTTATTCCTAAAATATCTCTAGATTCATTAAATAAAAATTCCCAAGGGCACACCCTTGCTCAGCTGCAGGAAAATGCCATACTAATACATTCTGTATTTATAAATTATACCACCCAAACTTCCATCTTTTACAGGTAGATTTTATAGAAATGTTGATTCTTTTGTGAGTGACAGTCATTTGACCGAATGATTTCAAGATTCATCTGTGGTTTCTTATATATCAGCATCACCTTCATATTTAATGCTATGTTTAGTATTTAATGCAATATTCTGTCTTTCCATATTATTCTACTGAAGATTCCACCCCCTGTGTGTATATGTATACAGTTTTGATTCTGATGCCCACTGGAGAGGGCGTTGAGCCCTATAAGGTAGACATCCCGTAAGGCACCCAGGACGGTAAACAAATGCCTGAGGAAGTAGCTCATGGGTAAGATAGTGCAGGAGTCACTGAGGAATATAAGGCCCTGTTAGGTCACAGTGGAGTTGTCAACAGCAGAGATTGAGAAGTGGGCTCTGAAGGACATATAGAAGACCCACAGGAAGAGAAGGGACCTCAGGCTGTCCTGTGGGGACTTAGGCTTGAACTTTGCCAAGCAGGAGCTTCTGGGGATGAGGGTGATGGTCTGCAGGACACTCAGCAGGCAGGTGACAGAAATGGACAGGCCCCTCATCAACCTGTACAAGTAGGCAACTGATTTACATGTGATATCACCCCAAAGCCCCGCCTGAGATGTAAAAGTGTCTGCAGCTAAGAACCCAATGTTGAGCAGCATCAGCAGGTGGGTTAGGGCCAAGAGACCAATGATCCAGCCTGTGTTCTTGAGCCTCTTGTCACACAGGAACTTGATGACGTGGAACAGAAAGAGGAGGGTGTTGGCCAAGATCCCGATTCCCACTTCAGAGTAAAAGGTGCTTCTTAGGTTAATAACACCATGCACCATGTGGTTTTTTCTCATCTTTTTGGGGTAAGGAATCATGGAGTACATATCTTAGGGAGAAAAGTAAGGAAATGCATTATCACAAACATTAAATTGCATCCCTCTCAGACAACACTGTTGCCAGGAGGAAAATTTGTTGGCCTATCCAAGTGCCCCCTGTCCCCTTTAACTGAAGTTTTGCTGACACACCCTGGAAACCATTCTTTCCTCTCTCTTTTCCCATTATTTCCCAATCATGGCTGGATTCCAATTTATGCAATGTACAAAAGGATTTCCTGAGCATTAAAAATGATCACAACTGTCATATATTTCTCATTCACAAACTCCGATGTTATAGAAAATCTTTCCCTGATGTAACCTTGATTTTTTCTTGGTGATATCTGACTGCAAGGGTGGAGTATGTGTCCTTCCTGTAGTAAGGGCTATGTACTATTGGGTCAATTGAAATTATTGCAGTTTAATTAGAAAGAAACCTGTCCTAAGCAAAGAGCCTCAATGTCTTAGGCCATGCATATTTACGTTAGCTTCCTGTTACCTTTACTCTGGTTTGTTCATGAACACATGTAATTTTGTTTATATATTCACAGAGACCATGCTAAGTATTGCAACCTCTGAAGTCAGATGGCTTGAACATACCTATGTAATCTTCCATTTAAAGGATAAGTATTCAATTTTGAGAAGCCCATGAACCTGGGCTCTTGGCTCATCTCATCTATAAGCTGAACAAAACCTCATCATGTCTGTACATGAGATACCATGCATGAAACAGGATGGAGCATGTTTGCCATACAGGAAAGCTTTCTGTGCTGTAATATCTCTGTGGAATTGTTCAATTTTTTAGACTTCTGCAGATCGTCATTCATAGAAATCTCCTAATAGTTGACCATCTCTGTAACCAACTCAGAGAGGCTAAAAAATTACCAGAATTACAATCTGTTGGGAATCTCTGTTCAGAGAAAATTGAGTGAATTTTAGGATGATTTGATTTATCTACAAAGCATCCTATGTTAATCATTTTTGTTATCACATCACACTTTGACCTATGTGATCCAAGTCCAGTATCAAATACTAGCAGAAACACATTTCAATATTTTTTCTACTTAAATATGTACAAAGCTGGGTGCAATGGAGCATACCTGTAATCCCAGCAGCCCAGCAGTTGGGAGTCTGAGGTTAAAGGATTGTGAGCTCAGTGCCAGGCTCAGCAACTGTGATGAACTCAGCAACTCAGTGAGACCCTGTCTATAAATAAAACACAAAATAAGGCTGGGGATGGGGCTTGCTTGTTCAGTGTCTCTGAGTTCAAACCCCAGTATCAAAAACACAACAAACAACAAACAAACAAAACCACATAACATTAAAAAAAAAACACCTTAAATACGTGGAATAATTGTGGTAAACAGAACCATAATGAAAATAGATACACATTCACTCCACTTGAGGAATTTATTGCAGTGTAAGTATCCAACTTAATTTTGAAATATGAGTCTTTTTGGTGACCAAGTTTTCCGTCTTCCTTCAAGAATACAATGACATTTCTTCAGACTCAAGGGGTCCAGATATAAAATTGATACTTGGGTTTATTATATTGATGCCTCACACATACCAGATACATTTTCCACTACTGAACTACATCTCCAGCTCTGATTCTAGAGAATTTTGAAATGACTTACGGGCACAATATTTTCCTGGAAAACATATGTATTTACTTTAATACAAGCATCTCATATAACTAATAATTGAGATTTAATTTGTGTTTTCACATACTGAACCATAATAACACCTGAAATCAAAGTCTGAAGGCTAAATTAGTTCATGAGCCTACAGAATGTAAAAGACCCTAAGGAAATCCCAGCTACTCAGGAGGCAGAGACAGGACAATGTCAAGTTCCAAGCCAGCTAGCAAATTAGTGAGACCCTGTCTCACAATAATAAATCAAAATTGGGCTAGGGATGTACCTCATTGGTAAAGTGCCCTGGGTTCAATCCCTGGTACAAAACCCCAAAGTGCTAAGGAAAGCTGACATGTTAAAGATGTGTGAACATTGGGCACCACATGAGAATTTAGAATTTAATGTACAGGTTTTGTTTAGACATTGAAATGCAGATCTATTTATTTATTTATTTATTTAATTTTAACCTTTAGCTGACATAATATCTGAACTTAGCGAGTCTTGTATTAGAAGTCAATACATGTTGACATTGCTTGCTGAACACACAGGGGAATTAACATTTTGATTTTCTCACATCGTATAATTTCTAAGTGTGAAAAGTCTCAAAACTCTTATTTGGTCACGTGTAATCACCTGATGCAGACTCTGGTGACCACAGTGAGCTATAGACATGAGAACTGCTGACCCCAGCCCTGCAGCTGTGCCCAGGTGACCCTCACCCGTCCTCTGACTGATCCTTCCCCTGACCCTTCTCAGATTCTGCTGAGCTGCACTTCTATGTGGGCAACATGTTTATAATCCCTACATTAGTGAGAACATGCAGTAATTTACTGAAAGGAAAATTCTATAAACCATTAGGAAAAAAGTGGTTTTTGAAATGTAGTGAACAGTAAAATGACAATTTTATTTTTTATTTTGGGATTATAGGCATGCATGACTGTGCCTGGCTTCTGTCCAAAGTTCAGATCACATACTGATATATTACTTTATCACATACATCAGACACATATGCCTTATTCACTTAAATATTATAAGATATGTAAGTATTCTAAAGGTAAGTATACAGCTATGTGTGTGATAATGTCTACTTTATATTATAAACATTCTGGTGAACAGGAGCCCTAAAATAAATACAAGCTAATATAAATACAAGCTAAAATAAATCACCAGGCATGTCCTCTCCCAGCCATGAATCTTGACACTCACATTTTTCTAGCACAGAAGAGTCTAGAGGCTGAGGGACAAGATGAGAACTTCCTACCCCCTTGCAGTGCATTCAAGGGGCCTCCTCAACTAATGCTCTTAATTTGGTGATGGTACTTGGAAACATACTGTTTGAAGCAATATATATGTTTTTTTTAAACAAGTGAAAGCAAACCATCCTAAGAAATACTGGACAGTCCACAGAGGGGGACATAAATCACAGGGAAAGTAACATGGTTTGTGCATGGTGGTGCACATCTGTAATCCCCAAATCTTGGGAGTCTGAGGCAAGAGAATTGCATTTTTGAGACTAGCCTCAGCAACTTTGTGAGGACCTAAGGCTTATAGCAAGAGCCCTCTCTAAATAAAATGTTAAAAGATAGGGATGTGGCTCAGTGGTTAAACACCCATAGGTTCAAACATTGGTACCAAAATTATTATTATTAATAATAATAATAATAATAATAATAATAATAATAATAATAATAAACAGCATCAAAGGAGCATAATTTGTTTTGTCTTTTCCATGTACTTAAACCTCCCCCTGCTCCCATCACCCACTGTATGTTAACTAAAGATGAACATAGCACCGAGTTAAACTTCCATTCAAACATTTGCACAGAGAAGATATTTTTTAAAGTGAAAATTTGAGAATTTCTTTACAAAATGTCCATTTTTCTGTTAATGGTCTTGTATCCATTGAGTAATGGGCTTTTTTTTTTTTTTTTTGGTTGGTAGGCTTTTGGTGGTATCTTCTATTTCATTGCTTTAAAATGATCAGTTTAACATGTGTATGTCATTCTCACTCAGTTTGGTTAAATTATATGATTGTAGACATTTGTTGATGTCTTCAGTATTTTCTGTTTTATTGGAATATAAATTTTCAAAATAATTTCTAATTATCTTCTGTATTTCTCTAGTGTTCATGGTGATATTTCTTTTCTCATCATGGATTTTAGTAATTTGAGTTTTTCTCTTTCTCTACATTAGTATGGATAAGGGTTTATCAAGTGTATTTAATTTTTTCAAAGATCCAACTTTTCATTTTGAAAATTTAAATAAAATTAATGTATAAAAAATATATGGCAGCAAAATGTATTATAATTCTTACTACACATGTACAGCACAATTTTTCATATCTCTGTAAAGTAGGTTGACACCAATTCATGTCTTCATACATGTACGATGGATAATGATGTCCATCATATTCCATCATCCTTGCTAATCCCCGCCCCCTCCCTTCCCATCCCTCTGACCTAAATATAATTCATCTATTTCTCCCATGCTCCCCCTCCCTACCCCAGTATAGTCAGCCTTCTTATATCAGAGAAAACATTCAGCATTTGTTTTTGGGGGTTTGACTAACTTCATTTAGCATTATATTCTCCAATGCCATCCATTTACCTGCAGATGCCATGATTTTATTCTGTTTTTTTGCTGAGTAATATTCCATTTGGTACAGTTGCCACATTTTCTTCATCCATTCATCCACTGAAGGGCATCTAGGTTGGCTCCACAGTTTGGCTATTGTGAATTGTGCTGCTAAAATTATTGTGGCTGTGTCCCTGTAGTGTGCTGTTTTTAAGTCCTTTGGGTATAGACCAGGGAGTGGGATAGTTCGGTCAAATGGCAGTTCAATTCCCAGTCACTTTGTCAATTTTTAATTGCTTCTTTTGTTTCAATTTCTTTGATTTTAGCTCTGATTTTAATTATTTCTGTCCTTTATTGCTTTTGGTGTTGATTCATTTTTTCCCTAGGGCTTTGAGATGTAATTTTAGGTCATTTATTTGACTTTTCCTTTTTTTGAAGGAATGAACTCCATGCAATGAACTTTCCTCTTAGTAATGTCTTCATAGTGTCCTGGAGATTTTGATATGTTGTATCTGTGATATCATTCACCTCTAAGAATTTTTAAATCTCCTCTTTGATGTTTTCTGCAACCCATTGTTCATTCACTAGCATATTATTTAGTCTCCAGGTGTTGGAGTAGCTTCTATTTTTATCATTGATTTCTAATTTCATTCCATTATGATCTGATAGAATGCAGGGTAGTGTCTTTACTTTTCTGTATTTGCTTGGAGTTGCTTTTTGGCATGACATATGGTATATTTTAGAGAAGAATCCATTTGCTGCTGAGAAGAAAGTGTCTTCACCTGTTGAAGGATGAAATAGTCTATGTATGTCAGTTAAATCTAAGTTATTGATTGTATTATTGAGTTCTGTATTTTCTGTTTGGCTTTTGTTAGGAAGATCTATCCAGTGGTAAAAGAGGTGTGTGAAAGTCACCCAGAATTATGGTCTTGTGGTCTACTTGGCCCTTGAACTTGAGAAGAGTCTGTTTGAACATAGATGATCCATTGTTGGGGGCATAAATATTTATGGTGTATATTTCCCTTAAGCAGTATGAAAGGTCCTCCTTTATCCCTTCTGATTGACTTTCAATTGAAGTCCACATTATTTGATATAAGGATGGAAACCCCTGCTTGCTTCCACAGTCCATGTGAGTGGTATGTTTTTTAAAATATTTTTTGTAGATTGAAACAATACATTTATTTTATTTATTGATTTTTATGTGGTGCTGAGGAATGAACACAGGTCCTCACAGGTGCTAGGTGAGAATTCCACGACTGAGCATCAGCCCCAGCCCAAGAGATATATTTTATTCCAACCTGTCACCTTCAGTCTGTGGGTGTCTTTTCCTATGAGATGAGTCTCTTGGAGGCAGCATTTTGTTGGATCTTGTTTTCAAATCCAATCTGCCAGTCTTTTGATTGCTGAGTTTTGTAAATTAACATTCAGGGTTATTATTGAGACATGATTTGTATTCCCAGTTATTTTTGGTATTTAACTTGATTTGGTTTCTCTTTGATGGGTTTTTCCTTTAGAGTGATACTTCCGTTTTCTAATTTTCATTGTTTTTCATTTCCTCCTCATGGAATATTTTACTAAGGATGTGCTGTAGTTCAGGCCTTCTAGTTGTAAATTCTTTTAACTTTTGTGTATCATGGAAGGTTTTTATTTTATCATAAAAATAGCATCTAAATCGAAATTCAATTGCTAATCAAGATTTAATTTTGCTGGGTATGATTCTTGGTTGGCATCTGTTTCTTTCAGAGATTGGTATATATTGTTGTAGGATCTTGTAGCTTTCAGGTTCTCGGTTGAGAAATCGGAGATCCTGATTTGTTTCCCCCATATATAATCTGATTTTTTTTCCTCTTGTGGCTTTTAAAATACTCTGTTTCTCCTGTATGCTACGTGTTTTTCATTATGATGTGCATTGGTGTGGATCTGTTGTGATTTTGTTCATTTGTTGTCCTGTACTCTCCTTGTATTTGATTTTCCAATTCACTCTACATGTTTGGAAATTTTTACGATATTATTTCATTGAATAGATTGTCCATTTGTGTAGTTTGGACCTCTATGCCTTTCTCTATCCCAACAGTTGTTAAATTTGGTCTTTTCATGTTATCTCACAATTCTTGAATCTTCTGCTCATGGTTTGTTACCATCTTCACTGGGGTCAACTTTATTTTTTCAAGATTATATATTTTGCCTTGAATGTCAGAGGTTCGGTCTTCCAAGTGCTCTATTCTGTTGGAGATGCTTCCTATTGAGTTCTTAATTTGGTTTACTGTTTCCTTCATTTCAAGCATCTCTGTTTGTTTTTTTTTTTCAGAATCTCTATCTCCTTATTGAAGGAAACTTTTGCTTTCTGTATTTGCTTATGTAGCTCTTTATCAAAATGATCCCATGATGCCTGTATTTGCTCTTATATCATCCTTTAATTCATAGAAAATTATGTACCTCCTCCACTCCTTCTCTGTTATTTCTCCTGCTGTTCTGACCATGGAGTATAATAATGCAGCATCTTTGTTTAGGGCACATTCTTGTTGGTTTTTCATGTTTTTCATGCATCTTCCCTTCCATCTCTCTGTTTTCAAGGTGTTACAATTTTTATCCTGTAGGCTTATAGTGTCCCCAATGGGTTCCAATAACTTTCTTTTTTAAAAATTTATTTATTTTTTAAATACATGACAACAGTGGAATGCATTACAATCCTTATTACACACAGAGAACAATTTTTCATTCCTCTGTAAATATAGTATATTTATGCTAATTTATGCCATTCTACATGTACTCATTCCTTTCTGCATTACAACTCTTATCGAACACAATTTTCATATCTGTTTGTATATAAGGTATGTTGGCACAAAATTCAAATCTTCAGACATGTGTTTTTGAATAATGATGTTGATCATATCCCACCACCTTGCTAATCCCCTTCCCCCTCCATTTTCCTCTCTCCTCTCTTCCCTATCTAGAATTAATCTAATCCTCCCATGCTCTCCCTCCCTACCCCACTGTGAGTCACTCCGCATATATCAGAGAAAATACTTGGAATTTGTATTTTGGGGTATTGGCTAACTTCATTTAACATAATATTCCCTAACTCCATCTATTTACTAAAAAGCACAATGTTTTTATTCTCTTTTAGTGCTGAGTAGTATTCCATTGGGTATATATATATCCCATTTTCTTTATCCATTCATCCACTGAAGGGCATCTATGTTGGCTCCACAGTTTAGCTATTGTGAATTGTGATGCTGTAAACATTGATGTGGCTGTGTCCCTGTAGTATGCTGTTTTTAAGCCCTTTGGGGATAGACTGAGGAGTGGGATAGCTGGGTCAAATGGTGGTTCCATTCCAAGATTTCCAAGGAATCTCCATACTGCTGTCCATATTGGCTGCACCAATTTGAATCCCCACCAGCAATGTATGATTGTGCCTTTTCTCCCACATCCTTGCCAACGCTCATTGTTTATATGCATAATAGCTTCCATTCTGACTGGAGTAAGATGAAATCTTAGTTTTGATTTGAATTTCTCTAATTGCTATGTTGAACTTTTCATATATATTTGTTGCTCAGTTGTATATCATATTCTGAGAAGTGCTTGTTCAGTTCCTTGGTCCATGTATCAATTGAGTTATTTGGTTTTTTTTGTGTGTGTGTGTATGTGTGTGTGTGTGTGTGTGTGTGTGTGTGTGTATGTGTGTCGAGATTGAGTTCTTCATATACCCTAGAGATTAGGGCTGTATGTGATGTGTGAGTGGTAAGAGTTTGCTCCCAGGATGTTGGCTGTCTCTTCACCTCACTGATTGTTTCTTTGCTGAGAAGCTGTTTAGTTTTGATCTGTCTACTTATTGATTCTTGGTTTTAATTCTTATGCTATAATAGTCTTATTAAGGATGTTGGGGCCTAATCCAACATGATGAAGATTTGGACCTACATTTTCCTCTCTTAGGTGCAGGGTCTCTGATTTAATTCCTAGGTCCTTGATCCACTTTGAGTTGAGTTGTATGCTTGATGAAATAGAGGGTCTTAATTTTACTTTGCTGCATATGTATTTGCAGTTTTCCTAGCACCATTTATTGAAAAGGCTATTTTTTCTCCAATATATTTTTGGTACTTTTGTCTAGTATGAGATAACTGTATTTATGTGTGTTATTCTCTGTGTTCTTTTTTCTATACAGTTGGTCTACTTGTCTATTTTGGGGCTAGTACCATGCTGTTTTTGTTACTATTCCTCTGAAGAATAGTTTAAGGTCTGGTATAGTGATGCGACCTGCCTTCCTCTTCTAAGGATTGCTTTGCCTCTTCTGGTTCTCTTTGTTTTTCCAGGATTAATTTTTATTTATTTTTCTATTTCCATGAGGAATGCCATTGGAATATTGATTGGAGTTGGATTAAATCTGTATAGAGCTTTTGGTAGCATTGTCATTTTGACAATACTAATTCTACCTATTCAAGAAGAAGGTAGAACTTTGCATTTTCTAGGTCTTCTTTAATTCTTTTACCATTTTTAAGTTTATAATCCCATAGCTTACACAGTAGCCATAATGTTGTGAAACGATCACCAGTGTTTAATTTATGATATTTTTATACATAAAAAATCAGTTCCTTCTAACACCCATTTACATTCTCCCAAAGAATTAATTTTTGCATCCCTTGTCATTTTTAATGTTTTCTCATTTTTAGATTTTGTGTAAATTTTAATACTATTATGTTCTACTGTTTAGATTTTGTGTAAATTTTAATACTGTTTTGTTCACTAGACAACATATTTTAGAAAGATAAACGGCATAACAATTTGTTCCTTATGGCTTTTACTTTTAAGAGCGGACTGATACATGGGCTCATCCAGGGCAGGGCTGTCAGTGTAGATTCCCTAAGGCGGAAGTTTGTACATTTCAGCTACAGTTCTTGGAAAAAATGGTGATTGAACTGGAGGAATAATTTGGGGACTTTATGAACTCCAAAGTAAATAAGGCTGGGAACTAAGCAGAAACATAAGAAAAGTAAAAATAAAAGTTTAAACAAATATTATTCTTAAGATACACTAGGGTCATGATTGATTGTTTTAAATTAATGACATTAGAAATTAATGGGGATTGGTAAAAAAAAAATATTTCAAGTAGAACTTTTGAGACATTGAATTTTCTACTACAGATAGGAGACACAGAAACCCACTGAATTCTGTGGTTTTCCAAGAAAATGACAGAGTAGATTTATGAAATATCTGTCAAACCTCACTATGTTATCAAGGCCTTAGTGGAAACTATTGCATTTGTTTTTGTGCTGTTGGTAATAAAACCCAAGGTCTTACACATGCTGAACAATTTCTGCACCACTTAACTACAACCATAGCTCCATAAAATATTATTATGTAAATGTCTCTGTAGGTGAAAACCTTACAGGTTATTTTGTATTTATGCATAAATTACATATAATTAATGAAATATAATTCATAATGTCACATAATTATTCATTAATATGACTCATTAAAATAAATGATTTTAAAGATATATGCTTAAACTATGTAACTCTGCAGTATTTTATATATCTATAATTATAAATCTATGTACATATACAGACATCTATAGAAAAACAGATGTACATACACAAATCTAATCTCCATGGATCTGTATATGTTTATTATAGTTTCAGATTATATCATTCTTATTATTGCTTCTTATAAGTTTCTAATACCATTATATGTGATAGTGCCCATTTTTAAATTGCTTGTTATCTCGATCAGTATTTTAAAAATATATTTAGTTATCAATGGACCTTTATTTGTTATTAATTTATATGTGGTGCTGAAGATCAAACCAAG
Organism: Spermophilus citellus; assembly: GCF_964194105.1. Taxonomy (NCBI): domain Eukaryota; kingdom Metazoa; phylum Chordata; class Mammalia; order Rodentia; family Sciuridae; genus Spermophilus; species Spermophilus citellus. Next base: position 56,813 of record NW_027672849.1, read on the forward strand.
TGCCTCATATGAGGTAGAAAATTGCTCTAACACTGAGCCAAAACTCCATCTCTTTTGCCGAGTTTTAAGAGCTCAATGTATTTTCTTTTTATTCCAGACCTTCATCATACATATATTTGGCAAATATTTCATCCAGCTTCTTCTCATTCATTTAATAGCATACTTCAAAATACAGAATGGTTTTCAACAGAGGAAAAGTTTATTAACTTTCTCATTTATAGATCTTGCTTCTGGCTTTGTTCATGTCAAGGACAAAGCCATATAGAATTTCTGCTATGTTGTCTGACACAGGCTACAAATTTAACATTTTCTTTCAGATGATTTAATTTTTTAAAAGTTGTAAGTTCTGTGTCTAATTCATTTCTTTGCATACAGATGCCAGGGTGTTCATAATTCATTAAAAAGATTATATCATCTCCAGGGAAATCCTGCTATCTCTTGTGTGTTTTTTGAGTTTATTTCTAGGTTTTCAGTTCTATTCCACTAATTTGTTTGTATACTCTTTGCCACATATCTCACCTTTTGGGGTACTGTAAGTTCATAGTAAATCTCAGTGTCAGATATTTCAGTCCCATAGACTTATTCTACAGAATTGTTGACCATTCTATATGCCTGCATTCTCCATATAGCCTTTAGAAGCCATTTTTTTATATTTGTGCAATAGGTTGTTACGATTTTATCATGGTTGTGTTTAATTCATTTACTAGAGTTATATATAGCTTATATCTTAATATTGAATGCTTCTTTGTATGTTTGGTAGTTGTAGGGTCGCCCAATTTACAGGAAGTAGATCAGCAGTGTAGATGACATTCTGGGACTTATAAGTGACATCAGAATTAGGTGAAAGACTGCAATTTTGAGACCCGAAGTAGTGACACTTGTGCCAACCAGTGTCAAAAACATGTTCTTTAAAAAAATTTTTTTTTTAGTTGTTGATGAACCTTTATCCTTTATTTATATGTGGTGTTGAGGATTAGACCTGGTGCCTCACACATGCTAGGCAAGTTCTCTGCAACTGAGCCACAACCCCCATTTGATTTTCTGCAAATTCACACATTTTCTTCTAGAAAAATAAATTTTAAAGAACATTGTAGGTGAGGACTTAAAACTGACTCCAACTATGAGTCTGTTAACTGGTGAGAATTGTGACTGTGGAAGACTAACCATTTCCTTTCTTTGCAAAAGGGATCTGAAATGTGTGGACTTTACAGAATTATTTTCTTATCTGCCCAGAATTACCTGACTCTCTGCTTAGCAGGAATGAGCCACAGAATGCCACAGTGTTACAGAGAGGGTTCTCCACAGTTTGGAAAAAATATTTATTCTAACATGTCAGGAATTTTATTTTTTGCTTTTTGTGAACAGTGACTATAATCATCTACTAACCTGATTTGTCTTGTTGTTGTTCCTTTCATAAAATCTTGATACCATACAATTCCAATTGGCTCAAGTATTTAAACATTTTGCTATTGAGGATTTTTAATTGGTTATTTGTGTAGATGGTGTGATTATGCTCTGATGTCAAGGTAATTCTTCCAATAAAGTAGCTGTGTTTAAGTAATTAGGATCCATCCACACGTGGAAAACCCGTGTGGACACTTCTGGTGTGTCTTACTGATCTCATCTTCTTTTTGCACACAGAGATGATGACAGCCCTGTGACTTTTTATGACTCCTAATTTTATTATGTATTTCTCAAAGCCATCATTTTCCTTGGTTATATATCCTTGGTTGTATGAGTTTTAAGTAACTTATTGTTACCATTATTTTTCCATTACAATTATATTAAAAGGTCTTTTTTCTTTTATTATTCATTTCTTTGTCTCAGTTTTTGAACACATACATGCTGCTGTCTGGGCCTCTATTGTACTAAATTTATTCACTCGTTGAACTGCTTATAGAACTTAATATTTCAAGTCTCTCTTTTGTCTCCAAACATTAATACTTTATGAATATTTTACACATTGCGAATGTGTCATGGATGATACTTGAAACTAATTGTTTTGGGGAGCTCAATCTATCTCATGGATACAAAGCAAAAAGAATAACTCCCGGACTGTTTTCAAAAGCTTTTTTACCACTTTTTGTCTCCCTTGGACACAATCACCTTATGAGTATATCTTTGACAAGTCTGATTTGCATCTGGAATGTACCCCAAGTTTCATTCACTGGTGGAAGAAAAGTTAGGAGTTCAGCTTTTATTCAGTTCTTGGATTGTGGTATATATCTTTGACTTCACTCTGATATGGAATATATATACTGTTTTAGGATTTACTTTCCATTATCTAATTCAGAGGAAAATATGTATCTTATTACATAATTAAAGTAACTCTCCTACAAGACAGTCAGTTCTACTAACTCTTAATCCAAACTAAACACTGAATAATGGTTTTGTCCGTGTGCTATTGATCTACCAATTTTTATTTTAGGAGCCATTGACATTCAGTGCTGTAGCTATTGATTTTTCTGAGGAGAAATGGGAATGCCTGGATCCTAATCAGCAGAATTTATATAGAGAAGTGATGTTGGAGACCTACAACAACCTGGTCTTGGTGGGTGAGCATAACTTTCCTTCAAAATTCCTAATTATTATTATTTAATTTTCTTCCCTTGAAGTATATCTTTTGGGAACTTCACCATAAAAATTGGATGATTCAGATTTGTGTTTTCAATTAAAAAGATGGGGTAGTTCTTGATGCTGACAAGAAAATATTAAGTTTCTTTTCATTCTTAATGTTTTCCTTTGTTGGCATGATGTACATCCTTCACTTGACATATGGTTGACTTAGAGAAATGCAGTCATGTCAAATACTGTGGCCCACATATAGCAGAGGACATAGTTGAGGTAGAGGAGGATGCCTAAATTCAAAAAGTTTGATTGAGAAGTTATCCAGCAGAGAAGATTTTTGAGAAGCTTGAATTTCTTTCTCTTGTGATCATAGAAGAATCTGTCCTGTGTTTTGTGATTTCAAATAATCTAGTCTCCTGATTTCCTCCAGTAATGTCTGCATACATGTAAATTAACAACAAAACACTCCCCTTGCCTTGTGAGTGTCGATATTATCTGACAACTCTTCCATAATTTTTAAAGATATTTTTTAGTTGTTAATGAAATTCCCATTTATTCATATGTGGTGCTGAGGATCAAACAGAGGGCCTCATACATGGTAAGCAAGCCCTCTACCACTAGTCTATAACTCCAGCCCCTCTTCCATTATTTGCAGGAATTTTTTGTACATTTCTGGAGACCACTAGGTCAACCCATTGTAATACATTAATATCACAAGTCAGTTACTCTAAACTTATTTGTACATTTTTGTTTCACTAAAATTTCCTTATCAGAGTTCTTTCTAATATGTGTAATGGAGTTTTTGTGAAATTATCTGCCATGGAATGAAAGTCAAGATGGACAAAGTCTGCTCTTTTGAGAGATGGTTTAAGTTGTATTTGAATAAGAGGATTTGTAAAATAACACATCTGTGTATATTTATAATTTGATTGGTTAATTTTTTCCTTATTTTTTCATTGTGTATAGTAGATTCCATGTTGCAGACTGGGTTTCCCCATATCAGTTCATTGCTTCACAAATTAAGATATGCATGACTCTTGTTTGTATTGCCAATAATGTTATATGTGCTTTTGCTTGTATAAATATTAAGCCTTTTTTGTCTATGACTTTTATATTGTATCTTGATTGTCTTTTAATCTGCCCATGTACGTAGAAATTGAAATTTTCTATATGTAAATGTAATGTGGATTGATGGCAGTGATACTCTAATGCTGAACTACACCCCAAGCTCCTTTTCATTCATAGTTTGAGAGAGGTTCTCACTAAGTTATTGAGGATGTCTTGAATTTGCAATTCTCCTGCCTCAGACTTCCTAGTAGCTGGGATTAGAAGCATGCCCATCATTTGTATATTGATGAGTTTGTTCTTCTTTATAGGATAAAGACCATATTATTTTAAATGAAGCTTTGAGAAATGTTGCAAATCTCTTTTATGTATTGTTTGTAATTTTCATTATGATCAAAACTACAAAATAAAACTTACTGTCTCCAAGAATTTAAATATACAGTTCAGTAACATTAATTCAAATTGTTATGCAATATATCTCTAAAAAGTTTAGATCTCAAAAAAAAAAAAACTATGCCTAGGAAGCAAGGGCTCATTTCTGTCTCCCCATCACAAAACCATTCTCTTTTCTTCAGAAAGCTGCTACTTTAGTTTAGAGATGTCATGCTTGTAGAATTCTGCAGTATTCTTTCTGTGAAATTTCAGTTAACCTAGTGTATATACATTTCATAAAATATATAATTAGAATAAATTCTTTGACTTCAAAGTTCTATAGTTTCTATATTCCAATATGGCTCATCAATCTTTTCAAGGGATATTTGGTTCGCGTCCCCCATGATGGCTCTGTTGAATAACAATGTCAAAACACTGGTGTGCAATGTTATTAATTTGCTACTGATGTGAAGGTTATTGCCACACTCGCTAAGAAGTCTGTCTATCTAACTCCATGTCTGCATTTACAATTGAATTTTGTAAATTTTACTATATTTTGAAGCAGGGAAATAGTCTTATTTGTACTTTGAGGGATATTCATACAATTTAAAGGTTAGATTTCTCTGCAAAAAAAAAAATATTTTTAACAACGGGAGTCTGATGCATATTACCTGGAGTCTCTAGTTAACTTTAAGTAGTATAAACATCTTTGAATTTAATCTTTCAATTCTTGAACAACAGCATGCCCAAGGGTGTTTAATCAACTGACACACATTTAGGGATTTTTGAATATTCCTATCACTTTTGACTTCAAATTTTTATTCCATGTTGCTTACAAAATAACTATCACTTAAATATTTATTAACCTTTGTTTTAATACATAAAATTGGTCTATCCAGCATAATATACCACTTGTGATTAAGAATAGGGATTCTATAAGTCTACAATAGTTTCAAATATTTTCAAAGTCTTATACTCTGCAATTACCATTTTGCTTCACTGTATTTCCCTTTTCAGTAAGTGGGGATTGATGTCTCCTAGGATGACAGTGATTCTTTGTTTTCATTCAGCTCTCTCAATGTGTGTTTGGGGAGTAGGATATACGTTGCAAATGTATTTACTCTTAATTTGGAACCTAGGGAAATGTTCCTTTTCTTTACTTTGCATCTTTTCAAAGTTGTTTTAAAATTTAAAATGATTTCTATGTTTTAATACTGTCTTAAACTATGTTTTGTGTACTATAATTTAGAATGCATAGGTTTTCTTGGTCACTTTTGTATGTGTCATGCTTGTATCCCTTTGCTTTCAGTATGTGTGTGTCCTTAGATTTAGAGTATACTGTGGACTACCTAGAGTTGTAATTTTTAGAGGTAATTCAGATAGCCAAGGTTTGTTTTCATCAAAATTTTGTAATCTTGAAATTGCCAATAAAAATATCTAAAAATGAAGAATCTCCTACTCATACTTTGTATGAGGATCAACTTGATTTCACTTTTTAAAAAATTCAATATATTTGTGTCTTTTCAAAACTATATTATTGTTACAGGTATATATGTCTATTAACAGTTTTGCTTTTCTTTTCTTTCAAATTATATTTCAATTTTTTTGTGTCCCATTATTACAATAAAATCAATTGTTTGAGCCAAGAAATGTTTAGAATTTCATATGACTTGTGTTGCTGTGCACACTTACATTTCAGTATGAAGGATTACATTTCATACTTTTTGGAGAACAGATCTAGTGTTGATGAATAGTGTGTGCATTTATATCTTTATTTTCCTTCTCTTTTGAAAGATAGTAGCTGTGAATATAATGTTTTGGTTGATAATTTTATCCTTCCATCCCTTGAAAATAGCCCTGAATTCCATTCTGTGTTGTGAAGTTTTGACTGAGGATTTTACAATTATGTAGTTACACATTTCTAGGTGACCCAACTTTTTCTCTTAGATGCTCTGAATATTCTCTGTAAGTTTTAAAACTTGGATTAAAACATGCTTTGAGTCTTTACAACTTAGAGCTGTTTTGGATGTTTTATTTTTCTTATTTTCTGAGATGCATTTATTAGTACTGAAAAGAGAACTCCCACTTTACATTTTTTACCTTGGCTGGCCGTGAAATTTTGATCCTTGTGTCTCAAATCCATATAAAACTTGGAACATGATCTCAAACAGTATCTCACACGTTACACAATTAATTTTAAATGGAAGAAAAGTGTAAATATGAGAATTGGGACTACAAGATTCTTGGCAGAAAACATGTAAAAATCTCATAACCCTGAATTGAACAATAGATTCTTAGAAAAGACAAATTTTCTTTGTTTCTTTTTGGTACCAGGGATTGAACACAGGGGAGCTTAATTACTGAGCAACATTCCCAGCCCTTTTAAAAATTTTACTTAGAGACCAATTGCTAAGTCTGGCTTTGAACCTGTGATCCTCCTGCCTCAGCCTCCCAAACTGCTAGGATTATACACATGTGCCAAAAGATACTGCTTATAGTGCCACATATTTAGAAAGTATCTACAGGATTTTAGATATGAGGTTTATGATGTGGCATAATAAATTTTGTGAAGGGTAAAGAAAAATATATTTATAATTTAGCCAATATGTTTTTTTAAACTATAGACTTCATCTAGGCTTCCTTATATACTATTTGAAATTTCACTGTCCCCAATGGGGACTTCTATCTGAAAAACTCCAACCACATTTACCTTGTATAAGTCAAACCTGCACATCCATTTTTCTTAATATATAGACTTAAATAAAATTGAAATTTCTCAAGAGTAAGGATTATTCCTCTGGAGCCAAATGATCCATAGCATTGTGTGGAATCATATTAGCTGAAGGGCTGTAAAAGAAATAATATTAACTAATTAACTTCTGACCCCAAATAACATCTGTATACTTGTCGCTTCTTCATGTAGTCATGAATGCATTGTTGAGTCACAAAAAAGAGAAATATAATAATTTTGTGGGCATATTTTTAGCAAGTTATGAATTATCATGAAAATGGTTCTCATTTTCACCAAACCCACAGAAGTATCAACAGAGTCAAGATTAAGCCTATTATATTCAGAAATGTCTTTGTTCCTTTAATAATTATTTGTTGGTACAGAAAATTGAACTCTGGGGTGCTTTACCCCTGAGCTACATCTCCAGTGCCTTTGTTCATTTTTACATCTTATTTTTTAATTAGTGAATTTCAGTTACACGTAACATTAAGGTTCATTTTGACATGAAATCATACCACTTTTAAACAGGGATTATTCTATCTGAGTGGTGTGATTAAAATAAATACAAATATTATATAGTCATAACCACATCCAAAGTAATGAAAATTTCCTCAACTGTTTTTTATGACTTTTATGCTTCTAGCTATTACACAAAGGACTTTGATCCTTTTTTAAATTTTATTTTTGTACATGATGTGATGTATATATCCAAATACATTTTTTCTTCTTGTGGATATCTAGTCATCTCAGGGGCATTTTTGCTTTAGCTTTCACTCTTGAAAAATATAAGCACTATGTGTGTGTGTGTGTTTGTGTGTGTGTGTGTGTATGTGTGTGTGTGTGTATGTAATCCCTCTGAACACCAGTTACAAATTGCTGCCCATGCAGGTCAGGAAAATTGCTGCCCACACAGTTACAAATTGCTGCCCCCGACCTGCAAAGTCAGCTGAACTTAAGGGCACTCCTGTGAATTTCCAGGGACACCAAATAAAACATAGACACACTTTATCTTTACACAAGCTTCAGGACTTCTTCCCTGCTCTTGGCCTCAGGCTCCCCAAAAGGGAGGGCAAGAGAAAATCATGAGAGGCTTGTGAGAAAGTGACCAAATTCAGAAGAGAGCTTTTATTGGGGTACACTTGTTCTTAGAAAGTTCTATTCAAAAAAGGCCAGAGGGGGCAGAGTTACAAGGAATATATGAGGGTAAGTCAATCCTCATGAATAATGCTTACATCTGAAGACCCATCTCTCTATCTAAGCTGGGAAAAAACCCAAGTCACCACAAATGTAGTGACTGGTCAGAGCCTCCTGCTTCACGACTGGAAGGCATGGGACATTCAGAAGGGCTTCCCACATATCTGTCCTTCTTTCTTTGAAAAAGCAGGTGATGGGTCATTATTTTGAGTTCCTGAATTCTTCTTCTAGGGGCACAACATCCTACAATTACAACACAAGAGAGAATAAGTAGCAATGAGAATAATACAAGGATATACCATGAAGAGTGATTAAGAATGTTTCTAGGGTTAAAGCTATTCAATTCTTTAAGTATTTGATCAGCTAAAGAAGTAGGATCTGAAAAATGAATCTTACATTTTTGTATCTTGAATCTGATGATGCAGCTCCAAAAGATCCAAGCATTATTCTGCCAAATACCCAACAAATGGTTTTGAAGCTTCTTCCAATACCATTAAGAAGCATTGCATTTGGCAGCAGTATCACACACTTACTTATAGCTAGCATGACCTTTAGGTCTTTCCTTGAATTTCAAAGTGGAAAGTTCATTAACTATATTCATGACAGCAGTCTCTAAGGCATTTACCGTGGTCTCAATGCTTTCATCAACATTTATTTGATTGTGAAGAGCCTTGGAAGTATTCTGAGCCAAATAATTAAGAAAATTTGCATGTCGAATATTTGAGATATGGCCACCAAAGCTGTCACCATGGAATCAATAAAAGAAAACAAGGGAACAACTCTCACTGTTATGAGTCCAAGAGCACACTTAGGTCTCGCTAGCTGGGTGTGTATTTGTTGTAAGACTTGAAAAGCAGCATCAGCCTACCATGGCTCTGAAATATTTCCTGGTAATAAGACAAAGGAGGGCTGATGGAGCATCATCGTTCCTTTTTCTCTATTATTTCTGGTGGTACAACTAGTTAAATTACATTTACTATATATTACAAGATATCTATCATCTTCCCTTTTAACTATTACATTTCCTGTAATTAAAACAAAAGGAGATTGAACACAGGCCCATAAGCCATAGCAAGAACCTTCCTGTTACCGTTCTTGCCTACAAAGTCTGGTAAAGCTTTGTCAGTAAAATGTAAGAATTCTGAGGCAGGAATTAAGTGCCAAACATCTTTCTGAATGCCACCTTCCCTGAAGGTAAGGATGCTACTAACTAATCCTCCAGGATTCATGGCATTACCCTTGAATAACTGCCTTTTGTCAATTTTAGGAAACCAGTCCAAAATATACCCATCATTTCTACACACCTTATGCTGTACTTGAAAAGTACAAATAAAATTTAAAGTTTCTAGGATTAACGAAAAAAATGAAAAAGAGATGGAGGGTGCCAGATCTCTAGACTCTGGAATATAAGCAATTAAAAACAGACTTATTTGCAATTTTGCCTTGAGCATCGTGGTAGGATTATGATGTCTACCACCCCCCATTGGTATGGGGTACAATGAGAATATGAGCACAAATCACAGATTTTTTATATATTTCAAAACAGCCCGTCAACAAACTCAACATTAAATTTAAAAGAAAAAAAATAAATCTCCATTGTTTAGGTCAAGCCCTAGCTACTAGAGATAGATGGATCCTGAAGGATGAGTGGCTTAGGTGAAAGAAGAGGAGACAGGACTATAGTTGCAAGTTATGAGCAGCCTTCAGAATTACCCGCTGCCCCTAGAGGGGCCTTTATTTTTAAACATTTTTTACAAGTGTTTTTTCATGTAGTTAATGGATAGCTTCAAAGCTCAATATTTCTTTGATTTACATAATTTTTAAGAGTTACAATATTTTCAGATATATATTAATTACCTAAGATATTGAGTGCATTGTTTAAAATATTTTCCTGTAACCTTTGCCAATCACGATTAAGCTTTTACATTCTCACCTCAATCAATAAGTGCTAGACTACACAACTCGACTACATGTATCTTGACCTATTAACTTTTAACTTTAAAGCACATGTATAATTGTATCATTAACCTTTAACTTTAAAGCATACCTATGATTATTGGTAAGATTTCTTACTTCTAAAGTCCCAATAAAACACTTAAAGTAGTTAAAGCCTATTACTTAAAAGCACTTTTCTGAAGTGCTTCTAAAATGAATGTATATTAATTTTATATTATTCTATTTTAATTCCAAAGGTAATTTTCTTTTTCATATGACCTATTTAACTGCTTTCTTTAAGAGTTTCATTGATACTTTTCCAAAATGCAACTATTCTTATGTTTTTGTAATCTTTAACAAAAGAGCAGGCTCTTCAACACAGCCCATTTACCATTAATATTAACAATGTGTTTCCCATTTTTATCATGAATTCCTGTGTAAGGCAAAGGAGGGCCTGTTAGTGAGGGAAAATGTATGTTGCACAGATTGTACATTTAGAATGTGGGGATTAGTACCAATTGTTAAGTTTTTCTCAAGAACCTTGAGATTTGTAAGATTTTCTTCATAAATTTTTGAGGAATAACACTATTGTTTGTGTCCTGAGAGATATTAAAACACATCTCCAGGCATGTCTTAAGTGTATCTTTAGTCTCATTTGGGGAATTTTCCTGCCATTTCCATCAACATGTACTTTTATTATTGATTGATGTATACTCTATTATCCATATCATGAGTATCATAAACAATACATTTAACCTTTGCCATAGTTTCAGTTTCCAAATGGTGTAGCTCTGCCATGGCATCCCCCATGCTGAAACCCTGTCAGACAGAGGGTGCAGGAACAACTTAACCACATTATCTATAAGACACCAGCTATTTTTCATATGACTTCTGTGGAACTTGTGATTGAATCTTGAGTTCCAGCCTATGTTGGGTCAATTAATTGTCACTGGATAACAAGTCATTCTAGAACTTATTGGCTCACTCGACCCCTGAGCCAAATCCCCAGCAGTATTTTGTATTTTATTTAAAAAAGTGCTTAGCCCTTCTCCATTGCTGAAGCTGGAATGGAACTCATGATCCTTCTGCTTCAGCCTTCCAGGACCCTGGGATTACAGGAGTGCACCACTGCACTCAGCTCTATTCACAATTTTAATGCCAGCATTCCCTCTTTGCCTTATCAACTATTTTTATGCTATATTTCAAATGGATGCAGTATTTCTAATTTTTCCTCCAAGAACTGGATGACAGTTTATAGATTTTGCTTTCTCTTTGTGAGCATTTCACATGAGATAAAAGCAGACACAATGAGATTATTAGAAGTGATGTGAAGGAAGAAAAAAGGTGACACTTTAAAGAGAGAGAATGTGTCCTCTCTGTAAAGAGAAGAGCATGGCTCTCTTTCTCTCCATTTTTATTAGAGATCTAAAAAAAGATTCTAAAGAATCCTGCCCAGGTACAATTTTTGACTTTGGACTGACAGAAGGATAATATCAAACTCTCAAGGATCCAGTGCCATGAAAACTTTAGGTTAATTAGCCTCATGTTCATGATTTATAATTGAATTCTTAATCATAAACTCTTGCAGATTTTATGGTTAGTAGGAATTATCTTTATTTCCCTGAGTTCCAGAATCTGGTCTTTAACAAGATCACGAAAGTCTCCCCTTTAGTGTAACTTGCGTTCCTCTTACAAACATTATTTTGAACCTGCATTTCTCCTGCAGATAATAGGTTGTTAAAGAATGTAACACATCTTGTCCAGTTAATCCAAAAAGGGTGCAAGTAAATTTCTTCTTGGAAAATAAAGCATAGGGTCAATGTGTTGAGACTATTTATTTATTTATTATGCTGTGTGTTGAAATCAGAGCTAGTTGACCACTGAGATACATCACCAGCTCGCTCCTTTTTTATATTTTATTTACAGACAAGATTTCATTGATTTGCTTAGTGGCTGGCTGATATGTTGCTGAGACTGGCTCTAAATTCATGATTCTCCTGTCTCACCCTCCCAAGCTGCTCGGAATACAGGTATGTGGCACCATGAACAACCTACCATTTACCTTAAAGGTACTTCAGTTCTTTTACCAGGTTCTGTGAAAAATACTACAATAAAAATATAGTCTTTTCTATGATCTAATGACTCCAATTTTTTTAGATACATACCCAGAATTACTACTACTGAATCATATGACATTTTTATTTTAACTTATTGAAGAACATTAATACCATTTTAAAAAATAGCTTTATTCCATTTATATTCTCACCAGCATTTTTACAAGTGAATCTTTATATCCATGCTCATATGCTCTGGATTACCTACTATCATTCAGATTTTTATTTTTTACTTCTAAGTATCTTACTTATTTATTTACTAGTCATATAGACAAATAACTTTTATTTTATTCATGTGTTTTTATGTGGTTCTGATGCTTGAACACAGTGCCTCCCATGTGCTAGGGAAGCACTCTATAACTGAGCCAGAACCCCAGCCCCTATCTTTCAGATTTTTATCATAGGCATTCTGACAAGACTGCTTAGGGTGAAGGAAAGTTTTCATTTGACTGATGCATTAAATTTCTGAGGCAAGTGTGTTATATTCCAGGCTGTCAAGTAGCTAGAAGAAGAGTGTACTGTATTTTCTGTGGTGAAACAGGAATCTGTGATTTCTAACACAATTTTAACACTACTGCTGCAAATTTTAGTTTTTGGAAATAGTTACAAACAATGCAAATCCAACTATTTGTAATGTATGAATATTTGCACATGCTCAGTCTCTGTTGCTTATAGAAATTGGATGTTTAGGATATACTCCCTGGAACAGAAGTCACTAATTTTAGATGTTCAGTACATGGAGAAACTACTTCTGAAAACAACTGGAAGACCTGGAATTATTACTGGGGTGAAAAAGTGTAGGTCAGGGCTCAGAAAGTGCTCAAATATTATTGAGTCTATTGGTATTTTGTTTAATTTTCCCCTTTGGTACCTATAATTGTGTTGAGAGAGAAGCAATTCTTCCAGCAACAGAAGTTAGCAAAACCACTGGAACTTAGGCCTAGTGCAGATGACTAGAAACTTTCTCTAGAAACTTCCAGATGACTGCAAAAAGTGACAATCAGCATTTTGAAGATAATTCTCAGAAAACACCATAAAGAGTAGCAGAAATATCTGAAGGGTTCACAATTTGGAATTCATTTTTTAATTTGTTGATCATTCTATTATGGAGTCACTAGAGTTCCTTTTATAGTCTGAATACTATGAAATAATTAAATATGTAATGTAAAATATTTTCTTCTGCTCAGAAAATTGTTTTAAAAATATTTTCACATGTATGACCTCCTCAGTAGCCATATGAATGTTTATAGCAGCTCAATTTGCAATAGCTAGACTATGGACCAACCTAGGTGGTTCTCGAAAGATGAATGGATAAAGAAAATGTGGTATATATAACCAATGGAATATTAGTCAGGTTGAAGGTAGGCTAAAATTATGGCATTTTCTAGTAAATGCTTGGAGTTGGAGAATATCATGCTAAGTGAAATAAGCCAGTCTCGCAAAATCAAAGACAAATGTTTTCTCTATTATGCTGATGCTAATTCAGGAGGGAGGGGGCACTGGGTCAGAATCGCTTTACCTTACATTAGGTTGAGGGAAGTGATGGGAGGGAGGGGAGAGGGATGTGGGAATAGGAAATATAGTAGTAGATTGAAACAGACATCATTACTGGATGTATATATATTTGACTACATGACTAATATGATTCTGCAACATGTACACTCAGAAAAGAGAAATGATATCCCATCCAAATATGATATACCAAAGTGTGTGTGTGTGTATATATGTATGTATGTGTGTGTATATATATATTCTACTGTCATGGGGATCAAAGAGAGTCTGGGGATGTGGCTTAGTGGTTAAGAACCCCTTGTACTAAAATGAGTGATAGAGAAAACAGGAAGACAAATCAGAAGGCAGGATGGATCCACACAATTCCAACAAGTTTCCCATAACTCCTGCCCTCATTACCAAGTACTTAGGGTCTGTGTGATATTGGTACATCTGTGAAAATTTGAAAAAAAAAATATTTTTTCTTATGATCTGGAGACATAAAAATGGACTTGCAAATTGCTACCAGGCCTGGTAGAATGGATTGGAAACAGTAGTCCCATCCCATAGAATTCCAAAGTTATTACTTTAATTGAACCACTTCAGCTGAGTTCCCAGCAAATGTGACTGCCATTGGGGTAAAGGTTCAGAGACCACATTGCTCCATTTTTAGATGAGTGTGAGGTCAGCCTGGGCAACAGAGTCCACCACTGTCTCAAGAAAGAGAAAAGAGGGGGAGCCTTGGTGAGGATGTAGCTCAGTGGTAAAGCAATCATGAGTTCAATCCCCTGTGGAGACCAGTGAGAGTGATTGGGAGACAAGTGTCTGAGATGGAGGTCTCTAATGACGTAATGGCAGTGGCATGCTTGGTGACTGGAAAAGTTTCTATGCAAAAGTATAGGATGCCTGGTTGCTATGGTAATGCTCTCCATAGGCGAGACTCTGTTGTGGGAGACTTTTCAGCTTTGACCTTATTCTCAGGCACAAAGTTCCTTGCTAAGTCAACAACATGGTTCACAAGTTCCACTGTTTTAAAGGAAGCTTTAAAATAACTTTAAAGGATGGACTTTCTTGAGAGCTGCAGGGTGCTCTTAACATTGCACATTCCAACTATAGAATATAACTGAGGAAATAGCTTCATACTGTTGCTAACTGTGTAACTTTCATAAATACAAAGAATAATGCTTACGTAGTCTTTAATATGATCAATGAAAGATACACAATAAAGATTGCTGGTGTAATTCTTTTTTTTCTTTTTTTAGAGATAATTTTTAATATTTGTTCATTTATATTTTTAGTTTTTGGTGGACACAACATCTTGTATTTTATTTATATGTAGTGCTGAGGATCAAACCTAGTGCCCCACACACGCCAAGTGAGCACGCTACCACTTGAGCCACATCCCCAGCCCTCCTGGTATAATTCTTTAGACCTGCTGCTCCATCATAGAGCAGTGCTCCACCCAATCCCAGATGTTGTATCTTCTGCACGTGTGACTCTTTATTTCTTCCAATCTCCCATCAAAACCTGCCAGAACCTGCTAGTTTGGCCACACTTGTCACAGCAAATCCCAACAGCAAAAATAAATAAATAAATACCATCAATCTCTAATTAAATCACTTCATATGTTTTTTGATATGTTAAAACAAGGTATATGGAAACTAAAAATTCCTATAAAATCTGATGTACTTCTCAGAATATTTAATAGTCTAACATTTTCTAATTCATTAAATATGAAAAAATCAGAGTTCTATCTGGACATCCTGAAATGTTTAAACATAGTCACTGATAATCACAGAGGAAAAAATAAAATACCAACTACAGAAATACAGATATTCTCTATCTCACCATTTGCCTTGGGTAGATTACTGCTACTTTGATGATCTGGTCCTGTCTGTGAGTATCCATACCCAATTCCAAATATAATGAAAATTACTAATCCTATCTGATCAACAACTGGTATATATTTTGGTCTCAGAATTGGCTAATATTTTGTTTTCTCTATTTCAATAGCATTCTAATGCAATTTGTCCTTATCACTAACAGGACCAAATAAATTTTCAGACTACTCATCAGATTTTCAAAAATGACCTGAGCAGAGACTCACAGCATCACGTTTTTTGCAGGAGCACATAGTAAATTGCTGACATCCTCTTCCAAGGTTGCTTGACACTCCTTAAAGACAGGAAAATCTGACACGTTTTAGACTGCACTGGACCAGGTGATAACGTGTTCTTCACTTATCAGTTTCACTTGAGCTCCCCAATGACATCATCTATAAATCAGAGACCTCCATATGGAATTCCTCCACCAAAAGGCTCTGAAAAGACAGGCACGTTTAGCACTTTCAGAGACTCCTGCAAAATAGAAGCTTTCACAAACTCTTTATGATAAGGACATTATGGCCACTTGTGATGACTACCAATTACTGAGGTTCCCAGAGCAGGAAGCTGCCCCTCATGGACCTTGCTATATTATTATTTTTAAAAAACCATACACTTGATTTTTATTGAATTGGTGAATTTTACAGAGTTCCTGAATTAGTAAACCATGCCTGAGAATCCAAAGAGGAAAACAATATAATGGACAAGCCCATCCACCCATCATACGGTTTATTAAAACTTCGTTTATAATGCAGTTTTCTTGGGGGTACTGGGAATTGAACTCTGTGGCACTCAACCACTAAGCCACCTCCCAGCCTTCTTTATATTTATTATTTGAATTACTTCTTAGAGATGGTCTCACTGAGTTCTTTACTCCTTGTTATCCAGGGAGGCCACTTTACAAATCACAACCTTTGAGCTAAGGTTGTGGTTCAGTGGTTGACAATGTGCCTGCATGTGGGAGGCACTGGGATTGATTCTTAGGGGAAAAAAATTATATACATATAATTTTTAAGAAAATGAAAAGATGGGCTGGGGATGTGGCTCAAATGGTAGCGTACTCACCTGGCATGCGTGGGGTGCTGGGTTCAATCCTCAGCACCACATAAAAATAAAATAAAAATGTTGTGTCCACTGAAAACTAAAAAATAAATATTAAAAAATTCTTTCTGTCTTTAAAAAAGTGGAAAAAAATCACAATTCTTCTGCCTTAGAATCTTGAGCCACTGGTATTTCAGTTGTATGCCACAGCACCTGGGGATTCTCAAGAATTTTGAGAATTTCAGAGTCTTACATAAAATATTAACAATAGTGGAATCTAAGCCTGCTCCAAGTCTTTAAAACTTCTAGTACACTGTACCATTAAATAAACCTCTCCATGTTTATCTCAGTTTGTTCCACATAAGCATCACACTACAAAAGTTTGTGAGAAAATGCATACATGAAGGAAAATATGTGGTTCAAGGTCCAAGAGGTTACTTGTTATTATGTTTGGCCCCCAAATTATGTCTTTGGTATGACAAAGAATATTTTAATTCACATTTAATCATTGTACATTCTCACTATTTGCTCAGCTACAAACCCAAATCCATCAGAAGGTAGCCATCCACCTGCCAGCTCACATGACAATACTACTGTCCAAAAGGGACAAGCAGGTCCTGTCAGGAGATTCTGTAGCCCTCCTAAAAGTCTGATTCCTGCACTGATGTACTCACCAAGACTGAACTACTACAAAGAATGCCCACACCCCAGGACAGCTGCATTCACTCCAGTCCTTCACACTGCCCAGGAGCAAGCCTGTAACTACTGCCTTTGGCAAATAGATTTATTACAAAGAAGTCCAGACTGCATCAAGTGCTCACACACATCTATGCAATATTTCTACTAAATCAAAAATGAAAAACTAGGAAATTGCCACACTGACTAATTAGTTGCAAAGAAAGTTTTTGGAAATCCTGGAAAGCGTTCAAAACTATCTTTTAAAGACGAAATTTTACTGGATGGCTTATGCTGTATTTATCAAAAACAGAAGGGCCACAGCACACTCTTTTGCCATTCCTCTCCAAATGAACACGGAGACACAGCAAAAGGCTGAAACAGAGATAGCAGTGACAATTAACCCATCTTTGGCATGTTGGCAAACTTGAACATTTGGACACAAGTATGTAAGGAACTCTTACCAATGATCACACAAGATCCATGACACCTGAATAGGTTGTGGGTGAGGTTTTGCTCAGGAGTCTTTGAATCCTTAGGACAAGTAACTGAATCCTTCAGCCTGAGCAGAAACAGCCCTCTCCAAAGCAAGTACAGCACAATATCACCTGATTGGAGGCTGTAGCTTTATTAGTGATGTAGGGCACATGAGGCTAGACACCCAAGGAATGTTTCAGGAGCAAATTGATTAGCTGCAGGGTTCCGAGGGGTATCACTTAAAATTTTTTGGATCACTGCTTGGAATTCCATTGATCTTTATTTACATCCAGTGGGACAGGGATGGAGGTTTATATTTTTTGTAGGGTATACATAAAGGTGTTTTTGTTGTTGTTGTTGTTGTTTTGATTAGTTCACAGAAAGTGCTTTGTGTACCAATTGTAAGACTGGTCAGAGGTCTTCCAAGCTTTGCCACAAAAGCAGAAGTCTGTGTTATAACCCACATTGAGATCTTTGCAAAATCTTTTCCTGACATTCTGTTGAAAGAAAATTATGGTGAAGGTCTCTTGAGAAGCTTATTTAAGATTATTTGGTGGAGAGGGGAGTGCCGCTATAGTAGGACATCAGACTGAGATGCTCCTTACCAAGCCTTTGGTCATGTAGTGTGTATAAAGAAAACCATCACACAATTTTTTTCCAGGGCTTCAGAGGTACTCTAAAACACAGAGAGAAATCAAGCCTGGGTTTTCTGTCATATTCCACCTAAGTATTATTCATGGGGAGAAAACCTAAGTTGGATGTAGTTTTTTTTAAAAAATTCACTGGTATAAAAGACCTTTAAGAAGGAAGAGATCAGCTGCAATTGTGGAGGAAACACCTGCAGAGCTACATCTGCTGATGTGGTTATCAGTGGGGTCCACATTCACAGCAGCAGCAAACCCACCACCTGAGCTACAGAGCGTTCAGTGCTACAATGCCTGCCTAGCATGCACAAGGCAGGATTCGGTCCCCAGAACTGGGAAAAGAAAAGAGAAAGCAACTCAAGTATAGGGCAAAATATATTTTGAGAAAGTGCCTCTCTAAACAATATACACAAATGACATTATTTATAATGCTCTTTAATGTGCCTACATACAGCACAATACATGAGCCTTAGAACAAGCACAAGTGACAAGAGTGGTGGTCCCAGAGTCATCAACAGATCAATAAGCAATTAAGGAAAAGGATGAGGCCAGCCGCAGGGTACACAGACACATCCCTATGGTCCCAGCTGCCAGCCTCACCCTATCCCAAAAAATAACAATTAAAAGGACTGTGGATAAACTCAGTGGTAGAGCACTCCTGGGTGAAATCTGAACAAAGAAAGAGAGGAAAGAAGTTCAGAAGAGCCATTTCACCAATCTGTACCAAAGGCTGGAGTGGAGAGGCCTAAACTAACATACACAATATGTAATGAAACATTAGACACAGAAGACTTAAAATACAGGAAAATGGAATCTAACAATAATAGAGATTTAACCCAGAAAAACATGTTGCTTTCAAATCTTCATGCTGATGCAATGCTTCTCTCCAACCCAGGGTGCAGTTTTGTTACCTCTGAATACATTTAAAAAAAAAGAAAGAAATGAAGGCACACACTATTTTCACACATCTACAGTGGCTATCTCAAAATAAATAAACAAAATGAAACAAAATAAAATTTTCCTCAAGTCTGAACAAGTTCAAATGGATCTGAAACAAGCAAAGTTCTCACCACATTTCTACATACAGGGCTTTTCTCCAGTGTGATTTCTTAAATGCTGTTCAAAGGAACCTGGAATGTTAAAAGTGTTACTGCAATTTTTAAAGATAGAAAAAGGATATTCACAGATGTGAATTCTTTTATGCCTTTGGAGAAAACTCAGAAAGCTGAATACTGCCCCACATGGCTTATTCTCAGCATTTTCTACAGTATGAGTCCTTTCATACAACTGAACAAAACTAGAATGGCTGAACCCTTTATATTTCTTACTTGCATAGGATTTATTCTTTTTATTCCAAAACAAAATTCCCAGTCCTTAGGAAAAAAAATGAGAAAACTAGAAGATTTCCCACATTTCTCACATTCACAGGGCTTCTCTGCATGAGTGTTTTCATATATAAGAAAGGAAACGAAGCTGACAGAATGTAGCAAATCCCCCAAATTCAGAGGGTTTGTTTTTCAATGTGAGTGAAATGGCTTTGAAGGCAACAGGGAAAATGGAATGATTTGTGATATTTTTCACATTTAAAGAGTTATTCAGTTGGATGTGGTGGTGTATGCCTTTAATTCATGAAACTCAAGAGGCTGATTCTGAAGAATCAATGTTGGAGGCTAGCCTCAGCACCTTAGGAAGATCCTAAGAAACTCAGCAAGTCCCTGTCTCAAAATAAAAAGTAAAAAGGAACTGGAATGTAGCTCAGTGGTAGAGCACCACCAGACTAAATCCCCAGTGGATCGATTGATTGATCGATCTCTCTCTCTCTCTCACACACACACACACATACACACACACAAACACACACACACACACACACACACACACATTTTCAGCAGTGTGAGCCTCTCTTGTCTTTGAGGATGACATGAAATACTTATTTACCATATTTCATATTCAAAGGGTTTTTCTCCAGTAAACTTCCTACATGTATATGAGTGAAACAGTAATAACAGAAGAGTTTACCAATTGTTTTCATGCATACGATTTCTATGCAGTATGTGTTCTTTCACATGTGTGAAGCAGACAAGATGTGGAAAGGCTTCTCCACTTTGTTGATATTCATTGGGCTTCTCTCCAGTATACATTCTTCCATGTCTATGAAGGTCACTGGATCTAGCAAAGGCTTTGCCACACTGCTTACATTCTTAGGGCTTCTCTCCAGTATGAGTTTGTTCATGTGAGTGAAGGTAAGAGGACTGAGTGAAGGCTTTGCCACACTGCTTACATTCATAGGGCTTCTCTCCAGTATGAGTGCGTTTATGTATCCGAAGGCAAAAGGCAGTAGTGTAGGCTTTTCCACATTGTTGACATTCATAGGGCTTCTCTCCAGTGTGTGTTCTTCCATGTCTGTTAAGCTGATAGGATGTAGCAAAGGCTTTTCCACATTGTTTGCATTCATAAGGCTTCTCTCCAGTATGTGTTCTTCCATGTGCATGAAGCTGACGGGATGTAGCAAAGGCTTTTCCACACTGCTTACATACATAGGGCTTCTCTCCAGTATGAGTTCTTCCATGTGTGTGAAGGTCACCAGATCTAGCAAAGGCTTTTCCACACTGCTTACATACATAGGGCTTCTCTCCAGTATGAGTTCTTCCATGTGTGTGAAGGTCACCAGATCTAGCAAAGGATTTTCCACACTGCTTACATTCATAGGGCTTCTCTCCAGTGTGTGTTCTTCCATGTCCCTTAAGCTCATAGGATGTAGCAAAGGCTTTTCCACATTGTTTGCATTCATAGGGCTTCTCTCCAGTATGTATTCTTCCATGTTCATGAAGCCGACGGGATGTAGCAAAGGCTTTGCCACACTGCTTACATTCATAGGGCTTCTCTCCAGTGTGAGTTTTCTGATGAATTCTAAGTAATCTGAAATAAGCAAAGTCTTTCCCACATACATTACATTTGAAATGTGCATTCCATGTGTGTGTGATCCTGTGCTTTTGAAGACTTGTGTGTGAAATAAAGGTTTGACCATCTTGTTTACATTCATAGAGTTTCTCTCCAGAATGAGTTCTTTCATGTCTTCTAAATAAAGAAGAGAAATGAAAGGCTTTCCCAAATACCTCACATTGAAAAGGTTTACCTCCACTGTGTGTTATCATGTGTCTTTGAACACCTGGGAGAGAAGAAGAGGCTTCACCACATTGTTGACATTCATAGGGTTGCCACCCAGTATGAGTTTCTTCATGTCTTGGAATGTCATTGGAACAACTGATGACTTTCCCACATACTGTACTTTCATTTGGTCTATCTCCAGTTTGTAACATTTGTGTGTGAACACTTTTGAGAGAAACCAGAGATTTCCTATATTGTTTAAATTCACATGGCTTCTCTTCACATTCCTCATGCCTATAGTATTTGTGTCCAGAGTGAGATGTGATGTGCCTATAAAGAAATGAAGAACATATGAAATCTTTTGCACACATAATGAAGTCACATGGATTTACTCTATTAAAATTTTTCTGTGTTTGAGTAAGAATTGGAATCGATTTGAAGGTTTTCCCACACTATTCTGTGGGGAAAGTTTGAAGTTTACCATAGGACTTCTTTGAAGAAGAAGTGACCAGCACATAATTGATACCTAACTCATTCACAGTTTTCTATTTATTTGTAGGTCTTTACATTTCTACCAACATCAGGTAAAGGCTAGATTTTCTGATTTGTTAAAGTTGCCTGAAAATAAAGAGATTGAAAGGAAACAATCCTTTGCAACACAGCTTCTCTATGGCTATTATTCACATAGTGATATTCACATATGCAATTTCATAGTACTTTTTGCATGTCAAATACTTTGAAAAGACTGAATACCTGTTACAGATAAGTACATATTTCTGGTAAAAAAATATTATAAGAATAAATACATTTCAAATTATGCATACTTCTTCAGTTGGTTTGCTTTAAAAATTATATGACAGTTCTCAGATTCCCTCACAAATTCCTCTTGTGAGACAGTTACCTTAGGTTGCTTCCAGAGTTTTCAATCTGATCTTCAGTGGTCTTGTCTTCCCACTTGTTTCCTAAAATGAGAACATAACAATCTTTATGAATCTTCAGGAGCTAGAAATGCATTGCCAAATTGTAGGTGCCATATATGCTTCAATAATTCATCAACTGATTTCCTTTTCACCTTCTACATAAATGACCAAAATAAACATGAGTTCTCTATTTGATTAATTTTAAAACCATCATTATTACCTATAGAAGCCAGGTTTCTCAGAACTTCCAGCATCACATCTCTATAAAGGTTCTTCTCAGAAGCATCCAGAAAAGCCCACTCCTCCTTGGTGAAGTTCACAGCCACATCCTCAAAGGTCACTGAGATCTAAAATATCCCACAAATGTATAGTGGAGGGCAGGAAAGATTGACAGCATGAGAAATCTGCACTCAACATGCATGATGTTCACATGATTCCCTGGCCTCCTGATTAATTCCATGATTTGGTCCATCAAATCTTTACTGCACTCAATTTCTTACACCCATTCCAACACTAGAATTTGGCTACTCAGAAGGCAAACATCATACTGATTTATACATTTCCTTTGGTGAGTTCACAGGAAGTAAGACAGGATCCTAGATCACTACTAACTTCTTTAATGGTTGCACCTCTATTACATGTCCTAGAAACATCCTGTGTGGTACAGAGCTAATATAAGAACTTCTGATAGTACTTATCTTTAGAAGAGAAAGGGGATGAGCAGAAAAATGCAGGAATCATGAAACTAAGCATTTGAGAGAGACTCTGCCAACTACAGTGGTTCCCTGAACCTACAATGTTAATATAGACAACATGGTATTCACAGATGTCTTGTTTCCTCTTAAAGTCTATTGTTCCATACTTAAAGAAATGCCTAGAACCAGCCCACACTCCCACCCTCTGGGCATGGGGTCACTAAGAAGATTCCTTCACAGACAACATTTAGAAAACATTTTACACAGGTGGACACAATGTGTTAACTGGAGATTGAGCTCATTCTGTGTGATTACACTAAGAGCAACTAGAAGTTTGCAGGTGCTTTACTCCAGAACAAATTTAGTCAACTAGCTTACTATTAAATGACCAAAACAAACATGAGTTCTCTATTTGATGAATTTAATTTATTTATTAATAAACACAACAATTTGATAATTTCTTGTGTTTACTGTCAAAGCAGAATGGGGTAAGTGGAAAGATGGCACTTGTCTTAGAAATAACTCAATGACCCAAAAATGTCACCATGGGCTGGAGATGTGGCTCAAGCAGTAGCACGCTCCCCTGGCATGTGTGCGGCCCGGGTTCGATCCTCAGCACCACATACAAACAAAGATGTTGTGTTGGCCGAATACTAAAAAATAAATATTAAAAAAAATTCTCTTCTCTCTCTCTAAAAAAAAAAAAAAAAGTCACCTTGTCCAAACAACAGCCTTACAAAGTTTTATAACTCTCAAAACAATCTTCTCAATAAACAGCAGGCACTATTTTAATAAGTCTCACAGCAACAATGAATGTCCAATGATTGTCAAACTCTTCTTAACAGCAGCCAGTTCACTACCATAATGTACAGTCATGAGACACATACCAATGTTCTGCTCAAGGACATTTTGATCAAGGTTGGGCCACGTATGCAGTGGTTGTCCGTTGTGAAAGAGATTCATCATGCCTGTAGCAATGGTGGTGCAAACAAACCTAAGGCAGAAGCTCTTCCAGAGTGTGGTAAAGCAACAAGTTTGTAGCCCAGAATTCTGAACTATCCCACACAGTCTGGGTGTGAAAGAGGCCGCCATTCACACCTGTAAGCATGCTATGATGTCTGCACAGTGATGGAACAGACAAAAAGAAAATGTCCCTGCCACTTACACAGAAGCATACTCAAGGACTGAAACCATATAGAACCACCCCAAACAATGAAGAACCCACAATTACCCTCAGAGACATCAGCCCAACTCTGTCAGGACAATGATGCAGACAGGAGGGCTTCATGGACCTTCAACCAAACGGGAAGCACACTGAGGTCTCAGGGTCACAGCAACACTCCACAGGACATAAACCATACCCCTACAAGTGCACCACCAGTGAAATCCCATGTATGCTCAAAGAACATGAGAGCTAAAGCAGAAATCAGATCAGAAGAAGCTGAAAGGCCTCCAGGGAAGGGAACATGAAACACAGGGCTCTGAACAGACACAGGACAAAGAGGTGACTCAAGAGAAAAGGTGACCATTTTGAAAGAAAAAAATGTAAAGTCCATCATAGGAAATTCATAGAGAACACCAGAGGTGGCGCTGTATTGGTATCCAAGTAATCCAACACACATTTCAGAAAAGAAGAGGAGCTAAAAGCAAGCAATGAAACTGCTGCTTCAGAAAACCAGAGAAAGAAGAGCAAGGTAAACCTAAATTAACCACTGGTAGGTAACAGAGAAGGTGTTGATGAAACCACAATCAGGAAATCCGCAGTCTGCAAAATCAAGTTCTTCATGAACATCAGCATCACTGATTAACTGACAAAAGGCTAAGAATACAGAGGACAGGGACTGGGGTTGTGGCTTGCCTAGTGCTTGGGAGAAACTGGGTTCAATCCTCACTGCCACATAAAAAGAAAGAAATAAAAAGTGTAAAATATACAATAATATTAAAGAAAAAAACAACGAGGACTGAAAACCTACTAACAGATTTAAAAGTGTCATCGTCAACAATGCATTGGGAATTCAAGATTATCATAAATGTGCTTGACACAAACTAAACAACTTGCAGAAACTGGATCATTCCTTTGAGAGAGACAATCTCCTAAAACTTACACACAAGGGAAAATACACAAAATAGATGAGCCCATGGTTGCTGAAAAAAAACAGACTCAATAACTAATTATGTCCCCAAAAGGCAAGGCAAGGCTCTGACATCTCAAACAGGCTTCCATGAGACACATAAGAACTGCCATCAGTTTTCTACTTTTTTTCCAGAATATAGAAGCTGAGTTAACACCTCCTAAGTCTTTCTGAGGCATAAGTTACCATATTATCCAAATTAAATAGATGAAAAAAAGTATTAAAAAGAAGACTATGAATGATGCTCATAATCATAAATGCAAAATTTAATCATAAATGCAAAAAACTGTACAATTAAGTCATCATACTCCAGGTGTCTATGCAAATGATGTGAAAATTATGGGCACAGAAACCCTCACTGCAGTGACTACAGCAGCCATATCCAGAACGTCCCAAAGCTAGATTCAAGGAAGATGCACCTTTCAATACTGAGTGAAAAAGCTGCAGTTTAACCACACCAAAGAGCATCACCCAGAAAATGAGCTCTGCAGCCTGGAAAGATACAGCACCCTTAAAGGCAGACTGGTAAGTGAGAGAAGCCAGTTTGAAATGGCCAAGTGCAGTAACATTCCAAGTCAAGAACATTGTAAAAAAGACAATATTATAGATGCACTAGCAGAACTGATGGGTGCTAGGGACTTAGGGAGCAGAGAGGGAAGAAGGAATGAGGAGGAGTGATGAACAGGTGGAACACAGGATTCCCAGAGCAGTGAAACTCTTCTGTATGACATTATCTTGTATACAACGTGACACATCACACAGACAAGGAACCCTAAGGTAAAGGGTGAACTTTGGCTTATAATAAGATGTTGCTTCATCCATTCTCTTCATCAAATGTTCAACACTGGTTTAGTAACTAACACACACCCTACACCAATGCAATATGTTGAAAACAGTGGAGACTATCAGCTGGAGAGAAGGGGTATTTGATACTATGTGTAATGGTACATCTAATTGTCACCTTGATAGGATTAAAAGATGCCAATGATTAATGAGCTTCTGAATGTGTCAATAAGGGTATGTCTACAAATGATTGGCATATGGAATGGTGAGCCAAACTGGATAACCTCCTTAAGCTAGGCAGCACCATCCAATAGGACGTTGTCTTCAGTGGAACAAAATTCTTTTCTCAGGCATTCCCTCTAAAATCTGGAACAAGACAGGAATGCCCTCTATCACCACCTCTATTCAATTTAGCTCTTGAAATACTAGCCAGAGCAATTAGACAGACAAAAGAAATTAAAGGCATAAAAATAGGAAAAGAAGAACTTAAATTATCGCTATTTGTGGATGACATGATAATATATTTAACAGACCCAAAAGGGTCTACAACGAAACTGCTAGAGTTAATAAATGAATTCATTAAAGTGGCAGGATATAAAATCAACACACATAAATCAAAGGCATTCCTGTATATCAGCAACAAAACTTCTGAAATGAAAATGAGGAAAACCACTCCATTCACAATATCCTCAAAGAAAATAAGATACTTGGGAATCAACCTAACAAAAGAGGTGAAAGATTTATACAATGAAAACTGCAGAACCCTAAAGAAAGAGACAAGAAGAAGATCTTAGAAGATGGAAATATGTACCCTGTTCATGGATAGGCAGAACTAACATCATCAAAATGGGGATATTACCCAAAGTTCTCTACAGGTTTAATGCAATGCCAATTAAAATCCCAACGGCATTTCTTGTAGAAATAGATAAAGCAATCATGAAATTCATATGGAAAAACAAAAGACCCAGAATAGCAAAAGCAATTCTAAGCAGGAAGTGTGAATCTGGAGGTATAGCAATACCAGAGTTCAAAGTGTACTACAAAGCAATAGTAACAAAAACATCATGGTACTGGTACCAAAACAGGCAGGTGGACCAATGGTACAGAATAGAGGACACAGAGACCAATACACAAAATTACAACTTTCTTATATTTGATAAAGGGGCTAAAAGCATGCAATGGAGGAAGGATAGCATCTTCAAAAAATGGTGCTGGGAAAATTGGAAATCCATATGCAACAAAATGAAACAGAATCCCTTTCTCTCGCCATGCACAAAAGTTAACTAAAAAATGGATCAAGGAGCTAGATATCAAATCAGAGACACTGCATCTGATAGAAGAAAAAGTTGGCTATGATCTACATACTGTGGGGTCAGGCTCCAAATTCCTTAATAGGATGCCCATAGCCCAAGAGTTAATAACAAGAACAAACAAATGGGACTTATTTAAACTAAAAAGTTTTTTCTCAGCAAGAGAAACAATAAGAGAGGTAAATAGGGAACCTACATCCTGGGAACAAATTCTTACCCCTCACACTTCAGATAGAGCCCTAATATCCAGAATATACAAAGAACTCAAAAAATTAAACAATAAGATAACAAATATTCCAATCAACAAATGGGCCAAGGACCTGAACAGACACTTCACAGAGGAGGACATACAATCAATCAACAAGTACATGAAAAAATGCTCACCATCTCTAGCAGTCAGAGAAATGCAAATCAAAACCACCCTAAGATACCATCTCACTCCAGTAAGATTGGCAGGCATTATGAAGTCAAACAACAATAAGTGTTTGTGAGGATGTGGGGAAAAGGGTACACTTCTACACTGCTGGTGGGACTGCAAATTGGTGAGGCCAATTTGGAAAGCAGTATGGAGATTCCTGGGAAAGCTGGGAATGGATCCACCATTTGACCCAACTATCGCCCTTCTCGGACTATTCCCTGAGGATCTTAAAAGAGCGTACTATGGGGATACTGCCAAATAAATGATCATAGCAGCACAATTCACAATAGCTAGACTGTGGAACCAAGCTAGATGCCCTTCAATAGATGAATGGATTAAAAAAATGTGGCATCTTTACACAATGGAGTATTATGCAGCACTAAAAAATGACAAAATCATAGAATTTGCAGGGAAATGGATGGCATTAGAGCAGATTATGCTAAGCGAAGCTAGCCAATCCTTAAAAAACAAATGCCAAATGTCTTCTTTGATATAAAGAGAGCAACTAAGAACAGAACAGGGAGGAAGAACATGAGGAAAAGATTAACATTAAACAGAGATGAGTGGGGGTAGAGAAAGTGAGAGAGAAGGGAAAGCATATGGAAATGGTAAGAAACCCTCAATGTTACACAAAATTACATATAAGAGGTTGTGAGGGGAAGGGGGGGCAAGGGAGAGAATTGAACAGCAGCAGATGAGGTAGAGAGGGAAGATGGGAGGGGAGGGGAGGGGGATAGTAGGGGATAGGAAAGGTAGCAGAATACAACAGTCACTAATATGCCATTATGTAAAAATGTGAGTGTGTAACCAATGTGATTCTGCAATTTGTATTTGGGGTAAAAACGGGAGTTCATAACCCACTTGAGTCAAATGTATGAAAGATGATATATCATGAGCTTTGTAATGGTTTGAAAAACTAATTAAAAAAAAAAGAACCAAAAAAAAATTCTTCACTCTCCCAAAGTGGACTCTGCCAGTGATTCTCTAGTGAGTTCCCAGAATCTTTGGTCTGGACTAGGGCAGCACCATTGATCCCCCTTTTTCTGAGGCTTCAGCCTCTGGGACTCTGCAGCTACTACTTCTCAAGCTCTCCAGCCTGCAGATGGCCACTGTGGACATCCACCCTTCGCGTCAAGTAGGCCAATCTAATGAATCCCCTTTGATAATCATACTTTCTCTTGATACTTTTCCTCTAGAGAACACTGACTAATAAACTATGTAAGCCTAAAATTGCTCATAAAAACAAAGTTCATCTAATAAAGAAGTAAATAAACTATCAAGCCATGAAGTTTTAAAAATGTATACATAAGAAACAATATTAATATGCTAAATACCTTTTTCATAATAAAGCAAAGAGGAAGAGTCATAGTTACAAATTTCAAAAGTATGAACAAAAGCAAGAAAACCGATTTTCAATACTATTTTCATCTGGAAAGAAATTGGATGATAAGTCTCATTCCAACTGCTGGTGTAGTGGTGTGCACCTGTAATTTCAGCCACTAGGGAGGTCAAGGCAGGGAAATGGCAAAAGTTTGAGGCCTGTCTCAGCAACATAGCACGACACTCAGAAATTTAGTGAGATTGGTCTTCATCAAAAATAAAAAGGGGGTCCGGGACTGTATCTGAGTGGCAGACCATTTGCTATCATGTGTGAGGCACTGGGTATGATTCTCAGCACCACAGAAAAATAAACAAAATAAAGGTATTCTGTCCATCTACAACTATACAAAAATATTAAAAAAAGAAAAAGAAAAAAGAAATAAATAAGAAGAAGGGCTGAGGATGAGCTCAGTGGTCAAGTGCCTGTAGATTTATTCCCCAGTAAAACACCTGCCCACCTCCAGAACGTTGCTCACAAATTGAAATTTATTTCTGGAAGATAACTAAGCATGAGCAAGCCCATGGCATAAATTCCCAGCACTCAATAAGTAAGCAAATAAACAACAGTCTACAATACTAATTCTCTTGGGCTGGAGAGTAGCTTGGTAAAATCCATGTAATGAGAGATAAAAATGATTATAATACAAAAGGTACACAATTAGAGGCATAAAAACATACAAAATCAGTGGAAAGACACCATACATTCTCACAAAGAAGACTGAATGTTCCCATGATCTAAACTCTCTGAAAAAACACTGAGCGTTTCAGTAAATTCTGTGAAATTTAGGGCATGGTTTGTTGTGTTTTGGAGGTAAACTTAAGAAAAACTACATCTAAAAATGGAAATAGGAGGGTTGGGATTCTGGGTCAGCAGTAGAGTGCTTGCCTAGCACATGAGAGGCCCTAGGTTTGATCCTCAGCACCACATAAAAATAAATAAATAGGTATTGTGTACAACTACAGCAACAACAAAAAATCCTTTTCAAAAAATTGGAAATAGTAAACTGTATCTAAGACCAGCCAAAATGTTGTACAGGACAGAGAGAATAGAAAGAGCATTTATGTTGGTCCCAACATTCATAAGCTAAAAGGCTAGCTCCCAAAGGGGTGGCCCTATGAGGAGGCAGTTGGGAGGGAAAAGGAATTAGGTGACATGGTGAGGGGATCAGCACCCTTATTTAGACACATGGATCTCTCCTTTGCAGAAAACAGGTGTCATTTACTCTTTCACTGATATTCAGTGATTAAATGATTACAGTTGGGTATCCAAGGTATTGCCAAAATTGTCCTTAAAATTTACAATGAAGACGGGTGTGATGGTGCACACCTGTAACACCAGCGGTTCAGGAGTCTGAGGCCCTAGGCGATATAGCAAGAGTCTGTCTCAAAACAAAGAATCTAAAAGGGGCTGGTGGTTAAGCACCTCTGGGTTCCATTCCTGATAACAAAAAACCACACAGTTAGCATGAACCTGCCAAGTTCAGACAACAACAGTGAAAAACTGTCATCCTTTATCAAATTCATCACCTTGTGAAGGACAGATACTAGTTTTCATGAAATCACATTCATAAATTTATCCACCACTATTTTTGTAGAATTGGATTCAAATTCTGCAGCAATAATGCAAGACAGAGTTTCTCTGTATCTTACGTGGTATATTGGAATCTAGGGTTGGATGTCAATTTGAAACCACTGAAAAGACAAATCTGAATCTTACGAACTTTCTATACATACTCAGGGGTAGCAAAATCTAATTAGGTAATTAGATGTTTTCTTTTTCTTTTCTTTTTTTTTTGTGGGGGGGAGAGTTTGGTACCCTCGAGATTAAACCCTGAGATATTTTACTACTGAGCCACATCCCCAGTCATTTTTGTATTTTGAGACGCAGTCTCACCAGGTTGCATAAGGCCTCTCTAAGTTGCTAAGGCTGTCCTCAAATTTGCAACACTCCTGTCTCAGCCTCTGGAGCAGGAAGGATCACAGGTGTGCACCACTGTATCTGGCTGTAAGCTGGGATTTTTAACCAAAAAAAAAAAAAAAAAAAAGGTGGATTTTAACCCAACTCTCTCTTGCCTCTTTAATAATAGTCCATCCCATTTGGCTCTGAATAAATAAACCTGGGCCTCAGATAAGTGAGCACATCATTTCAAAGTGATACACAGAAAGCTTTGGTGCTGAGAGATCACAGATGTGTCAGGCCTAGGGGCAGGGAAGGTCCCTGACTGCGGGACATGCTTCCTCCTGGTCTTGCTCATGGAAAGCATCCAGGATCACCCTCCCAGGCACCTGGACCATGACTCCAGTCTATGAGGCTTTTCAGCTTTGCATAGCTCTGCACTGGGGTGGGTGGTCCTTATGCTCTGGGAGAGGTTTTGCTCCTTCACACAATGAGAGACTAAAAGGGCAGGAGTCACTGCTGACCTGGCCCCTCAGCACCAGCATCCACACGCTGACTGTCCACCTGTCTCCAAGGAATGGGAACAGAACTTGGGGAAAACAAGGTCCCAAGGAAGTAGCTGTTTAGATGAGGCCCTTTCCAGGAGATTCCTCAGCCCAGGGGCCCCAGCAGCTTCCCTGAGAGGCTGCACCCCATACATCAGGCTGCCCTCTAGGAGGAGCTGACCTAGGGCCTGAAATTCTGTTCACACTGCAAGGCACAGGGCAGCTGTGGGCACTCTGTGGCAGCTCCAGGAGAGGATAGTGGCTGAGGACATGGGACTCTGGGAGGTGTCCAAAGGGAACCTCTGCCCAAGAAATCTGACATGGTGCTTATGCCTAAGGAAGACAAAAGGAGAAGCACAAGATTTTTACAGCTGTGAACTCAAGTTCTCTATACAGTTGCATCTACATCAAAGAACCTTCAGAGTACTTGACTTTGGCTAACTAGACCACCATGAGGGTGGAAAGGCAGAGAGCAAACATTATCTTGAGCTATCTTAAGCCCTTTAATAGCCAATCATCTTAATTTCTGTATCAGACCGCAATCTCAAAACTTCTAAGAATATATCATTGACCTTACCAGAAGTCTCCAAAATCTACCAAAGCTCAGAATGCAATAACAGACATACAGAAGAAATTTTATTTTTTTCTTCTCTACCCCACCAAACTGATGTTCCTACCAATGCAATTGGTTAATGCAGTGATACACAGTTTCTTTTATAAAAGTTCATGGAGGCCAGGCACAGTGGCACACAACTGTAATCCCAGCAGCTTGAGAGTCTAAGATAGGAGGATTGCTAAATTCAAAGCCAGACTCAGCAACTTAGTGAGACCATAAGGAACTTAGTGACATCATGTCTGAAAATACAATATAAAAAGGGCTGGGAATGTGGCTCAGTGTTTAAGTTCCACTGGGTTCAATCCCTGGTATATTGAAAAGGAAAAAAAAGAAAGAAGAAAGAAAGAAAGAAAGAAAGAAAGAAAGAAAGAAAGAAAGAAAGAAAGAAAGAAAGAAAGAAAGAAAATAAAGAAAAGAAAGAAAGAAAGAAAGAAAGAAAGAAAGAAAGAAAGAAAGAAAGAAGTGATGTAATCTCTTCCAGGGAGGGACACACACATCATTCAGGGTAACTTGAATCCATGTTCCTTAGTACAGTCATTAATATTTGGGTTAAAATGAACTATTTTCTGTAGGTGGGGCTGTCAATGCTTTTAAACCCAACAGATTGAGAAGCTGAGACAGGAGGATCACAATTTTCAGGCAAGGCAGGGCACATTGCCAGATCCATTCTGAAAATCATACTGCAAACAGCTGGGGATGAAGGACAGTAAAAGAGTCAGACATTATTGTAGTGGCATCCCCTTTTTTCACAGAAAATTTTAACTGGGTTTCTCCAGAAATCTTCACCATGGCTAATTTTAGGACTGTCAACAAAAGAGTGTCCACAAAAAAGTTCAGTGTAGATAAACTTCCTATTTTTGTGTTGCCCTATTTTACTGGACTGCTAGTCTGGAAGAAATCAGCACTCCAGGTGCTGGACTCCCCCTTACTAGTTTTTTACACACTTGTATCCAGTATAGTAGTTTGTAGAAATGTGCAAACAAGGCCTCTGGCCTTGAGCTGGGTTTCAGAGAAGTCACCAACTGGGCTCCATGGTAACAGCTGGTGGGGGAGGAAAGAAAGGGGAGAAGCTCTCCCCTCCTCAGGTACTGTCCTTGAAGGGTTAACTTGGCCAGAACAGAGAAAGAAAAAGCTGCTTTTATGTTTGTGATGTGACAACTTGACTATGGTGACTCCACTTTGTGAACTCAGCCATGACACTCAAAAAGCTCATGACTGGGGCAGTTTGTAATCTTTTGTTCATGAAAATTCCCCAAGAACACAGAATGACCTATGGGGCCAACTGGAGACTAACTGACCACAACTTTCAGGCTTGCTTATGTTGCCTGAACCCCCAAACTTCCCTTTTGTGGTTTTTGTGCTTAAATATGGAGCCAACTGAAGGCAGGGGCACCACTCTGACCATCTCATTCTTTCGAGAGCAGAGTGTCTGCCACTGGCCAGCAATAAAGGCTTAACTGGAATGAGACTGTGTGGTCTGAGAGTTATTTGGGGGTCCTGGAATTACAATGTGAAATCTGAGCCCCTTCCCATACATGCTGTGTATAAAATTCTGAAACCACCTGAACTCGGGGTTCAGGGGATGGATGGATTGATTACAGCAAAAACAGTGCCCTCTGAGACTGGCTGCAGCCAGATAAAACTGTTTACAGCTACCTTCAGTGCCTTGCCTCCTTTGTCCCTACATCATTATTACCCGTGTGCTTACCTAACTACAGGACTGGTGTGACTCTACATCATGGAATCTCAGAAAAGGGAGCAGTTATACTGTATTGATGTAGCCCAGGATTCTGTATCCCTGGGATCTATAAACAACCCCCTTATTCCCTTTAAAGCAGTTATTCTGACCAAACACAAGGAAGTGTTAAGTGATTATTCTTTCCCCTCAAGGATAATATTCACAAATAGAAAACAAATGCTTTCAAAAGTGTTGTTCTTGCCAGGGACATTGGCACAGGCCTGTAACCCCAGTTAAGCGGGAGGCTGAAGCAGGAGGATCACAAATTGGAGGCCAGCCCAGATTCCAACACAAGGGGAAGGGAGGAAGGGAGGGGGGAAGGGAGGGGGGAAGGAAGATTGATTTATTCTTTCCAATATTTCACTAAGCGATAATGACAATTAGCAGACTGTGTCTATTTGAAACTAGTGGGAAGAAGGAATGTCTGGCTGAGCTGCGAGGTGGAGGGAAGGTGGCCTTTTAGAAGGCAGGAGGCGCCTGCAATATGGAGGACCTCCACTGGGTGGAGCTCCACTGAAAGAAAGAAGGTGCATTTATGGTCCTGCTTCCTACACGTTGGGAAAAGTGAGTGTGGGCCACAGGTAGGGATCAAAGAGGACACCTGGGACCTGAGCCTCCCTTCCTAACCCAGGGAACCAGGGGACAGGGCCCAGGGCCACCCGACAGCAGCGACTCCGCGCGCCACTCAGCTGCTCACCCGCCCGCCGGGCCCCAAGGCAGGTGCTGACCGCGTACCTTCAGCGAACTCACCATTTTTGGCTTCTCTGGTGACTTGGCGTCCACTGGAGGAACCTCCGGGCACCCAAGATCCCCGGGAACATGGGCAGCGCAGTCACCTGGGTCCCTGGAGCAGAGAACACGGGGCCTGGAGCAGGCCTAGCCCAGTCGGTGAGGAAGAAAAGCCCGCAAGCTTGTGGAAGCCCGCCCTTCCCCTCCCTCTGCGCACTGATTGGACAGTTCCCCCCAGCGACCCGGATGGATGGCCTCCAGGCCCGCCTCTGGATCGTGACTGACAGCTAACATCATCCAATCACCGGCTGAAATTGGGTAGAGTGACAGATTCTTGGCCCCAGCCCATTTCAGGAGGAGCTTCCAGGCTGTGCTGGGAACTAATCCAGGTGGGAAGCCTTGGCTTAGCCTCTGGGACAGAGGTGACACAGGCCGCTGAGCTAGGCTTCAGCCATAGAGTGCTTTCCGATCATGGTGAGGCCCTGGGTTTAACCTCAACACAAAAACAAAGCACAGCTTCTCCTGGAGGCTAAGGCTGGAGGAGCCCAAGGTCAGGTCAGCACCTGCAAAGAGTGACACCCTCTGTTAAAATAAAATGAAAAGGGTGGGGATGGAGCTCAGAGGACAGGGTCAAGCCCCATTGGGTTTATTCCCCAGTACCTTAAAAAAGAAAGAATGATATTTTATTATATATTATAATATATATATATATATATATATTATATATTTTTGTATATATAAAATATATATCATATATTTTTTATAAAATACATATAATATATTATATATTTTATATATAAAACATGTATTTCATATAATATATTCTATATATAAAATAGATATTTTATATAATATATTTTATATATATAAAATATATTTATATATATAAAATATATAATAATATATATATTTCTCACACCAAGTACATCTAATCAGAATATTATCTATAATATATTATATATATTATATATAATATATTATTGATAATATATATATATTTTATAGGTAATATATATATATATATATATATATATATATATATATATATATTTTTTTTTTTTTTCCCCCCAGCTGATGCGATCTCAAGTGACTTAGAAAGACACGGTCTCCAAATTTTTTAAACACTTCTTAAAGATATCATATATATGACCCATATATAATATCTAAAAATGAAAACAATTTGAAAACTATTCAGTAATTCTCCTCAACTCCTGGCCTCTGTTGCTTTGAGGAGGATCCTGATCTATGAAAGGAAGCAACTGGGGTTGGCTCTGATGCCCAAGGCTCCCTCCCCAGCAGAAAGGGTGGGGGAGGAAGGAAGGCAATCCTCTAGGGCAGCAATGTGCTGTGGAAATAAAATGGGTGCTTTGGGCTTAGTATCGATGTTCTACTTCGACTGTTAGGAAGTCTGATGCAGAGACGTGACTCTGGTGACCCCACAGGTCTGGTCAGGTGTTCTCCCAAAACCAAACAGAAAAGGTTATGATGCAAAGCAGGAAAGAAACTTTGACCAGTGCAGCTACACCAGGAAGACAAGGAAACCCTGTCCTTACTCTGTCTTCAGATGCTGACAAGGACTTTGAGGTTTTGTAGAATGGGTAATCATAGGCATGTATGGATAGGGGAAATTGATTCTAGGATTTAGTATTATCTGTAGGATTTAAGCTTCAGGCATCTGTGGTCTTATAACTTGTCTGTGAGCTCACGCTCACTTGCCCCCTGGACGCATGTCACTCTATTGCAAAGACTGACCTCACTTTGTCAGGAGGAAGTCCCCCTCCAGTGTATTCTTTCCATGTCAAGGTTTTCAATAAAAGCTACAAGCCCTAGGAAGCAACATACCCCCAGGCGCTGACCCAGCACTCTCAGCATCCTGGGTTTCAACTGATAGTCCAACCAGAAAGAAACCAAAACCCTGCTCAGCTGGGCCCATTAACCCTGCATATAAACCATAAAATATTGCCACTTGGGGCCAATACTGCCTGTCATGTCTATCCCCCTCTTGGAAATTAAGTACAATTTTTTCTCTACTCTTAAGTTGGGCTTTGTGAAGTCTTTCACATCCTGCTCACTGGCCCCAGTTCATTCTACCTATCAATATTGCCCATGGACTAGGGGGGCCATTGGGTAAAAAGTCATATTTCCACAGGTGTGGAAAAGTGGACACATAGTTGCCCCGGGCTGAGAATTGAGTTCCAGGTGCCTTTATTGTCCCCCATGGTAGAGACTGAATGGAGGGCAGGGCACTTTGCCACTGAGCATTTCTTTTATTGTGGTTCAAAGAAGGTGGGTGTGAGCATAGCTGTAATGGGCCCGAGAGAATAACTCCAGATGGTGACTCCAAGCTACAATCAATCCAATGAAGAAGTTGACAAATCAGAGGGTAAGACCAAGCATAATTGATCATGCCTGTAATCTCAGAGGCTCAGGAGGCCGAGACAGGAGGATTGCCTGTTCGAATCGAGCCATCAGCAAAAATGAGGTGCTAAGCAACTCAATGAGAGCCTGACTCTAAATAAAATACCAAACATGGATGGGTATGAGAATATAGTATTTTGCTTTAAATGTAGAATTGAGACATAAGAAAGGCAGCCTGAGGGCAAGGAGAGCAAAATGGAGAGTCAAGTGTACAGCCTCAGACTGTGGATGTGGCAGATCCCGAGTCCATGCACCTGAACCACCCTGGACCCACAGGAGGTAGGGGAGGGGTCACCCTGACCAAGAGCGAAAGAAACATTGTTGATTTAGGTAAAGTCAAAAGTGTCTAGCTCCAAGATGCACTCAATCCAAGAAGACTTTCCAGGCACAAAAGGACAAAGGGAGTTGGGGACAACTAAGGGTGTATTCCTTTATATACAAATATGTGGGGGTTTTGATACCAGGGATTTAACTGAGTGCTGCCTAGCCACTGAGCCAAAGTTCCAGCTCTTTTTTACTTTTACACAGGGTCTGGCTAAGTGGCTTAGGGCCTCCCTAAGCGGCAGAGGCTGCTTCAAACTTGCAACTTTCCTGCATTAACCTCCCAAACCAGTGGGATTTCAGGCATGTGCCACTCTGCCCTGCAGCATGCTTCTTTAAACAGCCCAGTGGGGCACAGGGAAACCCAGGTGAAGATCTGGAAGTTGGTGCACCCCAGAGTACTTTGCCAAAGAGGAACTGGGGTGGGAAGCGGGGACCCTTGTGAACCAGAGGATAGAATGCTGACTGCAACTTGCCTGCTCGCCCACATGTACCATCCTGAAACACTGTCAGCGAAAGCTGTGCTTTTTCTGTACCTGTGTCTCTTAGTCTTTTAGGGGACACACACAAGAATGGTGGGAACAGACGGTTAAGAGAATAATCCTGGAAAATGGGCCCACCGTGCTGACCTGCACGTGCATTCTTTTCCAAAAAGCAATTTACCTGCAATTCTGCCTGGCCCAAGTGGACAGGAGATGTCACATTCCTCAGCCAACTACCTGTGATCTGCATTAGAAATGCAGGCAGGAAACCCCCTAAGAGGAACCCAAGTGGCTATGCGGGGACAGACTTTGTGACTCTTTCCACAGACCAGATTTTGGAGGAAAGGATAATTCTTTGGATAAGAATCCAATTAGAATGGCTCAGCGTGGGCCAAGGTGACATAGAGTTGCCATGACCATAGAGTCTTGAAAGTATGATGTCACCCTGCTTTCAAAAGTCAAAAAGTGCACCTGGGCAGGAGTCTCTGGAAATTTCCCAGGGACTCCAATAAAACTAGAGTGCAGAAGAGGCACAGGGTCCGTCTGCTTTCTGAGAGGACCCACTCTCGCCCTTGAGAATGTCCCCTTCCCCTTCAAGAAGTTCATGCCTGTTACAGGGTGACATGTCTGAAAACTTTCTGATGTGATTGCAAAATCAAGGGTTCAAGGGGGTCTTTTCACTGCCTCAGTTTCTCAGGAGGTCCCAGCTCTATAACGAGTTCATTCTCTCTAAAAATAAAATCAGAAACCTTCATTAACAAACAGCAAAACAAAACAAAAATAGATCAGTAACCTGCTAGAGCAGCCTCCGCAATTTAGCTTCACTCTGTCTCAGAATAAAACTTGCAATAGAGATGTAGTTCAGGGTATGTAGTTCAGAGGGCCGGGCTTGGTGGTGCACACTTCAAGTCACAGGAGCTTGTGAGGCTGAGGCAGGAGGACCGTGAGTTCAAAGCCAGAGTCAGCCATGGTGAGGTCCTAAGCAATTTGGTGAGACCCTTTCTCTAAATAAAATACAAAATAGGGCTGTGGATGGGGCTCAGTGGTTGAGTGCCCCTGCGTTCAATCCCC
Organism: Spermophilus citellus; assembly: GCF_964194105.1. NCBI lineage: Eukaryota > Metazoa > Chordata > Mammalia > Rodentia > Sciuridae > Spermophilus > Spermophilus citellus. Next base: position 95,566 of record NW_027672849.1, read on the forward strand.
AGTCCCCACCCTCCCTCCAAAAAGACATAAGAAAATAGAATGTAAAAGGGCAGATATAAAACTAAAGACATCAACAGTGACATTATATGGGAATTGACTGAGCGATCCTATCCAAAGGTAGAGGTCATTAGAAAAATAAAAATAAAAACAATGTCCAATTCTACGCACCTGAGACCCAGATCAGGAAATGTAATGAGCAAACTAGTCCCATCTTTGCCCCAGATCTCCCTCCTGGCTGCCTGATTCCTTTTTCTTTGGGTTCTATGATGTCTCCTCTGACCTTAAGAGTTCACAGAAAGAGAGAACGAGAAAGAGAGAGAGAGAGAGAGAGAGAGTTTCAGGGGTTGATGTAGTGATCTGTCAGAGCCTCTTGCTTCAGGACTGGAAGGCGGCGGGTCATTCAGAGTGGCTCCCCACATATCTCCTCTTCCTTAATATTTGAAGGCGATTGGGAAATTGTATCTTTCAGTCACTGGATTCTTGGTCCGAGGTCATCATGATCTACTATTGAAACACAAAAGGCATTAGTAGGAAACATACTATCTCTGGGACATAGGCAACTTGGAAGATCCAGGTTAGTAGTAGTAGTAGTAGTAGTAGTAGTAGTAGTAGTAGTAGTAGTAGTAGTAGTAATAGTAGTATTCTGCCAAACACTCATCAGAAGATTCTTCATCTTTTCTTGATTTTATTGGGAAGCCTTGCACTTGGCAATGGTAACATAGACATTGTCATTTGGCATGGCGCTTCAGCCTCTCCACAAACCATGGAGCAGAGGGCTCAGTCACAATATTTATCACAGTGGCCTTTTAGAGCATTTTAACTCAGTTCTAGTTTTACCATCAGCATTTATCTGACTATGAAAGCTCTTGGAAGGAATTTAAGTCTGACGTTAAGAGAATCCCTATGTTGTAAGTTTGAAACAGAGCCATAAAGACTGTATCATGGAAGCAAGGGATAATATTTAAAGTGGTCACTTCATGAGACCAGGAGATGGCCTAGGTCTGGATAACTGGCATGCACCTGTTTCAGACCTGAATCTTAACTTCAGCAGAGTGTAGCTCTGAAATATCAGCTGGCAACAACTAAGTTGAGTTGTATTCATACAGGCTACAGGATAGTCATCATCCTTTCTCTTAATTCTCACATTTAAGGAATCTGTTAGGTCTGTCAGTGATGTAGATATTCTGAAGGCAGAAGACAAACATCCTAACATCCTTTTGGGTGCCATCTCATGAGGGTTAGGGTATTACCAGTAAAACCTCCAGGTGACAGGCATCCTCCTGTAATTGTTCTTGTCCATTCTAGGAGACCAGCCTAAATGCATCCACTATTTCTAGACCTCTTGTGTTGTCCTGACTAGACATTTGCATAATACTCAGGAATACTCAGGAATAATACTTAGGAAACGTGCCAATTTCCATTGTAGCATTATCAGGGCAACCCTACGTTGGTGGATACCTTATGTAAATAACTGGCCTGTAGAGAAAAATGCTATTTCAAAAATCCTTCTCTTTGGACAATGGTCCAGATAAGGAGTCTTAATTTCCAAGGGCCAGCAAGATTGTCTGGTTTAGGTTTCTCGTATGGTGTCTTTTCCTCAAATATAATCCCAGACAACTTGTTTGCCATAGGATCGACATATAACTGGCCACTACAGTCAGTAGGATTAATCTAGTTTCATGGGTGGGATTTCCAGTCCACACTACAATGTACATTAAAAATGGTTCTGAGTGCTGGGGTGGTGGCTCGGTGGTGGAGCGCTCGCCTAGCACGTGCGAGTCCCTGGGTTTGATCCTCAGCACCACATGAGAAAATAAACAAAATAAAGGTATTGTTTCCATCTACAACTAAAAAATTTAATTTAAAAAAATAGATCTGAGAAATGGGTCCATAGAAGTCTCTTCATAATTTTTGCTTACCTAACAAGCTCATGATGCTGCATGGTTGGAAAATCTGCAGTTGGAAGATTTACCTTCCTGTGTCAGGTTTTTCAGTCATTTTCATGATGACAGGTTTAAATTCTATCTTTTCAAATCAGATTTAATTTACTGAATCATATTCAGCAGCAGTCAACATGATTCAGTAAATTCAGCAGCAGTCTCATTTTTTTTTGGGGGGGTGGATGGTGCTGGGGATTGAACCCAGGGCCTTGTGCATGTGAGCAAAGCACCCTAACAACTGAGCTATATGCCCTGAGATTCTCAATGTTACAATTAAGAAAAAAAATTAAATATTTTGTAAGATCTAGTGTGTGCCTCTCGGGTCCTGTGTTCCCCCTTTTCTTTATTTAATAAAATTGAGTAAAGACTTGGCATAAGCCATAGTATCATCAGTTTAAGTTATGGATAGTAGTACAAGTATTTAAATGATCAGATTTACCTTGTATTGATTATTGTAATTTCCCAATATATATACTAGTTGATCCATCCTAACAATTTAAAAGGAATCCTCAATCTCTTTCTGAGAGAAGGTCTCAAAATATCTTCATGTCTCAGAATATTATCCTTTAAATAGGTGTCTCTCGATTGTCTTTTTAAAAATGTCATTAAGCATTATATAAATCCTACCATATTTTTATGGATAATAGGTCCAGTCAGAGAACTTCTATCATGTCCATGAATTTTCAACAAGGTTTGCAACTTTTATTGCTCAAAACTAACGTACAACTTTAATTTGGAGAACCTCAGTCCTAATAAAATTCCCAGATCTCAAAATGATTCAACAAACAAAATATGCAAGAATAGACAGTCTTTGAATCAATCAAATTTAGTCTCCAAGGAGAATTGTAAAAATTAGAATCTAAGTCAGCCATTTAATGTATTTAGTGTTTAATCAAGGATGTGAATTTATTCACCCAAATTAATCCTTGCCTTAAACAATAAGAATCATTAGGCAATAAAGACCTTGCTTAACAGAATTAAATTTAATATTTTAATAGGTCTTTATCATGTCAAAATATGAACAAAAAATATTAGCTCAGTATCAGCATAGAGAGTAAAATCAGGGAAATAGCCTGAAATATCCTTGAATTAATCAGTTAAAACTTTTAGTCAGTCCAGTACATACAAATGTTTTTTTTTTACATTTCTATATTATCTGTCTAATTAATAATATAAATATATTTCTATTTAGGGAAATATTTTTATCATAAAAATCTAGAATATAAAGATCTTGGTTTACCCAAAGATGATTTCTTTCTACTTAGCTCCTCCAGTGTGTGCTTCTCCTCTGTTGAAATTCCTTTTAGAATTTTTCTTGGTTAAACTTTGATATGATTTCTGAAAATAATTTCTGAAAAATAATTATCTTTGTACCTTGATAAAAAAGAAATATCAATGAGGGCTGGGGTTGGGGTTCAGTGGTAGCACACTTGCCTGGCATGCATGAGGCACTGGGTTCGATTCTTGACAATGCATACAAATAAATAAAAAAGGAAAAGGCCCATCAACAACTTAAAATATATATATATTTTTTTTTTTAAAAGAAAAATCAATGTAAATATAGTTAAAGTCCTTGGATATTTCTGTAGATAAGGCATATCCTATAATTAATACAGTAGAATTGATTAACTTTATGTAACCACGTGGTTCTTAAGATATTTTGGATCCATTTCAATTTGTTTTAACTAGGAGTGAACGCTTTCATGTGACGTCACGAGATGTAGCTGATGATCCTTGTGTATACAACTATTTATTTCTTGTAATTATAAAGTCAGGAACAAGAAGAGGGATTTGGGGGGCCATCCCAGGAACATAGATGGCTTTGTTTCTGCGATAAGCAAATGCATCCCCGAGTTACAGCCATCTGATCTAGTAGGAGATTCAGAAAATACACACACACACACACACACACACACACACACACACACACAGGCTGAACCATTTTATTGAGGAGAAGCCATTCAAATGAGGCCAGGGGTCAGGTTTCAGGGGGCTGAGTCTAGCTCCTGATGTCTTGTCCACAAGAGGCTTGGTTTCAGCTTTGGAGTTGTTCTGTATCCTCACTTGCAGGGAAAGCATGAATGAGAGTCAGACCCCATCATTCCTTCTCCAATTAAAAAAATCCTGCAGGAGAAGGGTGGAGTTGTGGGAAGGGCGCCCCCTGCCGGGCTCTTGCAGGAACACAGGGCTGCAGGGTTCTTAGGGTCCCTGTTAGCCTCAGATTGTGTCACCTGAGCAGCAAGTGGAGACCTACTCTAAGATCCCCCAGATTTCAGAGATGGGGGTATTTGCACAGAGCATATCAATAACCTTTGGAAAACATTCATTAGTAAAATAATGTTATACTGAAGTATGCATAGATTTTGGAATGCTTCAGTCTAGAGACTGTTTTCACATTCTTTATGGTGTTTGAAGAGAAAATTCTTATCAATTTGATGAGGTACTCTTTATCAAATTTTCTGTTCTTGCTGATGCAGTGGTTCTTGCCTGTCATCCCAGCAGCTCAGGAGGCTGGCGCAGGAGGATTGTGAGTTTCCAACCAGCCTTGGCAACTTAGTGAGGCCTGAAGCAACTCAGTGAGATCTTCTCTCTAAATAAAATATAAAGAAGAGCTGGGCATGTGGCTCAGTGGTTAGGTGCCCATAGGTTCAATCCTCCATAACAAGAAAATCAAATAAAAAATAAAATTTTTGTAAAAGTGGTTTCTGATTGTACCTTCACTATGATTCTAAGACGTCTATCCTCTCTCAAGATCCCCAAAATTCCCTCTTGTTTTTTGCCTTGATAATTCGAGTAGTTTCAGTATTTGCATTTCTGTGTGTTCCATGACACTAGAGTATATTTGGACACATTATACATACATGGAGTGTAACTTATTCTGCTTAGGATCCCAGTCTTTTAGTTGTACACGATGTGGAGTTACCCTGGTCTGTAGTTATATATGAACATAAAAATGTGTCCCATTCAGTTTACTCTCTTTCCTATATCATTCCTCTCCCTTCCCATAATTTCCCTTTATCTAATCCAATAGACTTTTATTTTTTTCCCTCCTCAATCTCCGTGTGTGTGTATGTGTGTGTGTGTGGGGGGGGCAACTAGGCTGATTGCATAGTTGAGCTAGTGTGAATTGAGTTGCTATAAACATTTTTGTGGCTGAGTCACTGTAGTGTGCTGACCTTTAAGTCCTTTGGATATAAATCGGGAAGTGGCATAGCTCGGTCAAATGGTGGTTCCATTTCAAGTTTTCTAAGGAATCTCCATACTGCTTTCCAGAGTGGTTGTACCAATCTGCAGTCCCACCAACAATGGGTGAGTGCCAGGTTTCTGTTCTCGCGACTAAAAGTCTCAGGGGTCACTCTAGTTAAACTGGGCTAACTGGGCTGCATGAAATAACCACACAAGAGACACAAATACCTTTTTCTTTGGGGTTGCTGTGACGGCTCCTTTGACCTTAAGGGTCCGCAGAAAGAGAGAGAGAGAGAGCACGGGCTGACCCCTTTTATTGAGAAGAAGTTATTCAAATGAGGCAAGGGGTCATGTTTCAGGGGGCTGAGTCTATCTTCATGATGTCCACTGTCAGCAGGTTGATGGACACCCGGGTAGGCCACACCCAAGGGCACAGTAAGAGGAGGGGACACACACAAGGCACTTCCGTGGAAGATTCTATCCTAAACAGGGCAAGGGGTTATATTACAAAGGAACAGGTGAGCATAGCTTCACCCATGGGGCTGTAGCAAGACACACCCATTTCTGTGACTGAGCGCCTCAGCACCAAGCTGGGGAGTGTAACTCAGTCACCTGTAAGGTTGGCCTCCCACAAGGGCTGACATCTCTGGATCAATCTTCAGTCATTTGAACCTCGGTTCTGGGTCCTCCATGTCTGATAGCACATTCAGGTACCCCAATAGAATAAGAGACACTTTCTGGGAAAACACAAGCATGACTTTTACCCCACATTATCACTGAATCTTATACTTTCTGTTATAATGTTTGTAAATTCTTCCACCAAACATGGCTCAAGGGACCTGCTGCAGTGGAAAAAAATGTGTTTTTCAGCTGCAGTGTGACTTTCAGAGTCACAATAAAAAAAATTAAAACAAAACATGATTAAAGTTATTTTGTGGGGCCTTATCCCCCACTTTTGTTATAATTGTAGCTTAATAGATAAATGAGCTCATTCTACAATGGCTTGACCTTGATGCTTCTATGGAATATCTGTTTTATGATCAATACAAAATTGAGGGCAAAACTGCTGAAAAGAAAAATTGGTATAAGCTAGTGTATCATCAATTTCAATCTGTAAAAGACATTCTAATGCTACAAAAGTAGCTAGACAGTGAGAGATAACATGCTGAGTATTTTCTTTTACACAGGCAGTGGCAAACATAAATCTAGAGTAAGTATCAACAATAACATGAATTTAACACTGTTGGCCAAATTGAGGGATGTGAGTTACATTCATTTGCCATAACTGATTTGGTAATAAACCATGGGATTAACCCCAGTTGGTAAAGATAAAATATGATTAAAACATTGTGAGATTTGATGAACAATTTGACAAGTTTTTCCCCAGGAATATTAAATATTTTATGTAAAGAAGCAGCATTCTGATGATGTAAAGAATGTGAGGCTTGTGCACAATCATATAAAGATATTTATTCACAAACAGCAACAAGTTAATCAATCTTATCATTACCTGATGCTAAAGGACTTGAAAAATTAGAATGTACCCTACTTATATGGCTAATGAAACATGGATAGCGACACATTTGAATTGTCTTTTGTAAGGTCTGAAACAAATTCAATAACTCTTGCAATGGTGTGTTCCCACTAGTTGATGTTTCAATATTTTTTGTAACACGAACTGCATGTAAAATATCTGAATAAACATTGATTGATTGGCTCATTTGCAAAATGAATTAAAGCACAAATGGGAGCTTGAAGTTCTGCTCATTGTGCAGAAGTATAAAATGTCTGTATTATCTCTGTTATGACCATGGCTATAGAAACCTACTTTTCCTGAACTTGATCCATCAGAAAATATTGTTAGTGCTCCAACTATTGGTTAAGCACATACAATTTGGGGGAAAATAAATGTAGTCACAAGAGCAAACTAAATAATTTTATCATGAAGGTAATGGCTTTCCATTTGACCAGGGAAATTAGCAAAAGCTATCTGCCAATTATTAGAAGACTGCCAAAGCCAATCATGCTCTTGAGTAGAAAAAGGGACAACAATAATATTAGGCTATGACCCAACTACCTGCAAAACTCATGTCATTCCTTTAATAACTGAGTAATAAAGCCATGGAAATGAGTTGATGACTTTTGAGGAGAATGAGGTAGGCAAGGCCACTCAATAATTCCCAATTATTGCCATATTGCTCCTGTAGGAGTATGAACACTGGGAAATGTTAGTCAATATACAGGCTCTTGTGGATTAATTCTAGTAAGCTGTGCAGTCTCCATGGCAGATTCAACCTTTGTTATGGCAATCCTTTTTTCTGCCATAAGTTGATGAGAAAGTACAGAAGGATCTCCCTGGGCAATCTGAAACAGAGGACTGAAATCTGCAGTGGCTAATTTTAAACTTGATCACACCCAATGAATATCACCTAGTAACTTTTAGATGCCATGTGCCTTGGGCAATCTATTGTGCTTGGGGGTGCTGCTATTTCCCAAGGTAAATCCTAAATCTCCATGGCCCCATAATGAGAGAAGACCCCCAAGTAATTCATGGGTGACTCCCTGCAACTTAGTCAGGCCCTACCTCAAAATAAAATATAAAAGTGACTGGGGACAGGTCTCAGTTGTAAAGTGTTCCTGGGTAAAACCACCAGTACAAGAAAAAAACAAGCAAACAAATAAAAACAAAAAAGAAAACAGCTGGAGGGCTCTGCACATGTGAGACAAAATCATCTGTAACGGAAATTGTTAGATAGAGGCAAGAACATGATATATACTTGTAATTACATATATTAAATTATATGTTAAATATATGCATATTTGTGATAAAAATTAAGATATATAATATATATCAATAAAGTGGGCAATCTCACAAACTAAATTATAAATGTATACATGTCTAAAAACAGTGTTCCAAAATATGTGAAGTGAAAACTATCAGGATTAAAGGGAAAAAAATCTACAAACTGGTGGATAATTTGTGATATCCCACTTTCAAGAAAGAATGAAATGACTAGCAAAAATCCATGTAAAACAATCTGACTTGAACAACAATATAACTACACTAGGTCTACAGGACTATACAGAATATTCTGCCCCAAAGAGTAGAATACATATTTTTCTCCACTGTGTAGGAAACATTGTACAGGACTTGCCATTTTAAAGCCATAAAAATATCAATAAATTTAAAAGCACTGAAATCAGGACAATGATCTTTTGTAACTACAATGAAATTAAGTTAAAAAAAACCAAAATTTAAATTTTGCAAACATGTAGCAATTAGGCAGTGTACTCTTTAGGAAGAAAAAAAGTAGAAAATAGTTTAGGTGGATAAAAATGAAAGCAAACATGCCTGAATTTATGAGGTGCAGCTAAAGTAGCCCTCAGGAGAAAAATCATAACCACAAAAGCCTACATTATAAAAGAAAAACCGCCCAAACCAAAACCTAACTTTATGCAGTAACTAGACAAACAAAAGTAAACTGTAATCAAATTGCACTGGGGATGAATTTTGATAAAGAATAGAGCAAGAATAAAATAAATATACAAAAGAAAGAATTAAGAAAACATCTTGATTGTTCAAAGGATTTACAAAATTGATTGTTCAATTAACCAAGAAAAGAGAGAGACAGAGAGAGAGAGAGAGAGAGAGAGAGAGAAAGAGAGAGAGAGAGAGAACTCAAGTTAATAAATATCAAAAATAAAAGTGAGACCATGAAAACAGACTCCACAAAAAAATTTAGAGAATTTTAAGGGTATATTATGAACAACTAAATGTGAACAAATTCCTATAAAACTTCCATCAAAACTGACTTAGACATAGAAAGTCTAAAAAGACTTAATAAGAGATTGAATCAGTAAAAAACACAATAAAAACATCCGTTTCAGAGCTGAGCATTGTTGGCGCATGCCTGTATCCCAGTGACTTGGGAGGCTGAGGCAGGAGGATCATGAGTTCAAAGCCAGCCTCAGCAAAAGCAAGGCACTGAGCAACTCAGCGAGATCCTGTCTCTAAATAAAACACAAAGTAGGGCTGGGGATGTTGCTCTGTGGTCAAGGGCCCCTGAGTTCAATATGGTACCAAACAACAACAACAAAAATCCTATTAGAAATGTGAAGTGAAACTACCAAATTATATCTAACTCTAAAAGCAGATATATGGCTTTATGTGAATTAAATTCTAATGTCTCTACCAAAGAACTATTTAAATAAAAAATTTCAGCTTTTATGCAGGATATAGCACCAATCAATCAATATAATTTTTGAAGCTGAACAATAAATATTCAAAGCAAAATTATTTAAATTTCCATTTATGGTAGTATCAAACATTAAATTCATAGCAAAAAATTACAAATATGTCTTGTAAGCAGAAAATACTATAGAAAATGTTTAAAAGACTAAGTAGGCATCCATTATTTATTGATAAGATTTAATGTTGCTGAAATGGCAAAATGCAAGTTGATTTACATACCAATGTAAACCTTACCAAAATTTCCACATGTCATTTTTGAAAAAGATGGAATGGTAAGCCTAAAGTGAACATAGAAGTTCAGTCAACCTCAAATATGAAATACAGGTTTTCTTCAAGAAAAATATAAAGAACAAAATTGGAAGACTCACCCCAATTTTAAAGCTCAGTATAAAGTTTCAGTTCTGAAGAAAGAGAATCCTGATTCCTCACCCTGTTCAAAATCAATTCAAAAGGGGTAAAAGACCTGAGTGTAAAACTACAAAATAAACAAGAGAAAGCAATTTAAGCTCTGGTAAGGACAACAAATGTTTTGGAAATAGTTTCAAAATAAAAAAAATGAATAAATAAAATAAAAATGGCATTAAACTAAAAACCTGATTTACAGCAAAGAAAAAAAGTGGAATCTCTATTAAATGGGAGAAACTCTTTTCCCAGTATGCATTTGATATAAGCTTCATATTTAGAATACATAAAGAACACAAAAATAATAAAACAAAACAATCAACATCTAAGTAATGCCATTTAAAAGTAGGCAAATAAAGTAGACAGTTTTCAAAAGAAGAAACAAAAAGTTCCAGTAAACATATAAAAATGTATGCAAATCAAAAATACAATGTGGAAGACTGGGGAAATAGCTCAGTTGGTAGAGTGCTTACCTTGCATGCACAAGGCCCTGAATTCAGTCCCAGCACCACAAGAAAAAAAAATACATGAGGTATCATCTCATCCCAGTCAAAATGGATAACTTAGAAATGTGTCAACCACTGATGTGGATGTGGAGAAAAATCAACACTTATGCATGGGTGTGTGCAAGTAAATTGGGTAGCTGATATAAAAAACTATGCATATTACTCAAAAAACTAACAATAGCTGGGATCATGGCACACAACTAATCCCATATATTTAATAAGCTAAAGGAGAGGATTACAAGTTTAAGGCCAACTTGTGCAAGTTCAAGGTCAAAGAGGGCAAAACCCTGTCTCCAATAAAAAAGAAATATGCTGAAAGCCAGAAATGGTGATAAATGCCGGTAAAGTGGGAGACTACAGTAGGAGGATCCTGAATCTGCTGTGAGGTTAAAGAAACTTAATGTAACTCTCTCTCAAAATAAATTTAATAATAATAATAATAATAATAATAATAATAATAATAATAATAATAATAATAAATAAGGCACTGTGATATAGTCTAATGGTCAAATGTTTGCCAAGCACATGAGGCTTTGGTTAAGTCTTCAGTATCTCAACTAAATAATACTAAAATAGAATTACCTTATGATTCAGGTATCCCACTTGGGGGTATGTAATCAATAAAACACTCATCTGATAACTGGATGCCCATCTTTATGGAGGCACTTCCCAGTTGAAATGATATGGAATCGCCTAGGAATTCTGGGACAGATGGATAAAGAAAATATGGCATATATGTAGGCATACATCCATAAAAATCAAATCCTGCCACCTGCAACAATTGGGTGAAATTGGAGGGTAGTGTGGTAAAATGAAATAAAACAAGACACAGAAATACAAACACTGCATGCTGTCCCACATGTGGGGGAGGCTAAACCTGAACTTAGGTTGGAGATTTTTAAAGGTTAAAGAGTGGAAGTGGGAAATGAGAAAGGGATTTCATCAGTGGATGTGGCATATGTGTTAAAATACCAAGCAGAGACCCTTTATTATGTATATATAGTACATCTTCACAAAGCTATTTTTAAAATGTTACTGTAATCAGTACTGAGTCACACTTACAAAATGATTAAATGGAATAATATTGCCAGGCATGGTTGTGGATGCCTATAGTACCAGCAACTCAGGGGACCCAGGAAGGAGAATTGATAATTTGAGGTCACCCTTGGGAACATAGCAAGATATTGTCTCAAAACCAAAAAAAAAAAAAATGAACTGGGCATATATCTCAGTGGTAGAGTGTTCCTAGATTCAAATTCATTACTGCAAAAAGAAATAAGTAAATGGAATAAAATTTAGAAATATATCCTTATATTTATGGTCCATTATTTTTCAAGGAGAATGCCAAGACATTACAGGAAAAATGTTTTCAAATCATCTGGAACAACTATCCATATGAAACTTGGAACACGATCTTTTTTGTCTTAGAAAAGACAAAATTTCTTTGTTTCTTTTTGGTACCAGGGATTGAACCCACGGGAGCTTAACTACTGAGAAACATTCCCAGCCCTTTTAAAAATTTTACTTAGAGACCAATTGCTAAGTCTGGCTTTGACCATGTGATCCTCCTGCCTCAGCCTCCCAAACTGCTGGGATTAGAGGCAGGTGCCAAAAAATACTGCTTATAATGCCACATATTTAGAAAGTATCTACAGGATTTTAGATATGAGGTTTATGATGTGGCAAAATAAATTTTGTGAAGGGTAAAGAAAAATATATTTATAATTTAGCCAATATGTTTTTTTTAAACTATAGACTTCATCTAGCCTTTCGTATATACTATTTGAAATTTCACTGTTCCCAATGGGGACTTCTATCTGAAAAACTCCAACCACATTTACCTTGTATAAGTCAAACCTGGACATCCATTTTTCTTAATCTATACACTTAAATAAAATTGAAATTTCTCAAGAGTAAAGATTATTCCTCTAGAGCCAAATGATCCATAGCATTGTGTGGAATCATATTAGCTGAAGGGCTGTAAAAGAAATAATATTAACTAATTACCTTCTGACCCCAAATAACATCTGTGTACTTGTCGCTTCTTCATGTAGTTATGAATGTATTGTTGAGTCAACAAAAAGAGAAATCTTATAATTTTGTGGGCATATTTTTTAACAAGTTATGAATTATCATGAAAATGGTTCTCATTTTCACCGAACTCACAGAAGTGTCAACAGAGTCAAGATTAAGCCTATTACATTGAGAAATGTCTTTGTTCCTTTATTAATTATTTGCTGGTACTGGAAATTGAACTCTGGGGTGCTTTACCCCTGAGCTACATCTCCAGTGCCTTTGTTCATTTTTAAATTTTATTTTTTATTTTTGAATTTCAGTTTCACATAACATTGATGTTTATTTTGACATGAAATCATACGACTTTTAAATGGGGATTATTCTATCTGAGTGGCGTGATTAAAATAAATACAAATATTATATAGCCATAACCACATCCAAAGTAATGAAAATTTCCTCAAATGTTTTTATGACTTTTATGCTTCTAGCTATTACACAAAGGACTTTGATCCTTTTTAAATTTTATTTTTGTATATGATGTGAGGTATGTATCCAAATACATTTTTTCTTCTTGTGGATATCTAGTCATCTCAGGGGCATTTTTGCTTTAGCTTTTACTCTTAAAAAATATAAGCACTGTGTGTGTGTGTGTGTGTGTGTGTGTGTGTGTGTGTGTGTGTGTGTAATTCCTCTGAACACCAGTTACAAATTGCTGCCCATGCAGGTCAGGAAAATAGCTGCTCCTGACCTGCACAGTCAGCTGAACTAAAGGTCACTCATGTGAACTTCCAGGGACACCAAATAAAACACAGACACACTTTACCTTTACATAAGCTTCAGGACTTTTTCTCTGCTCTTGGCCTCAGGTTCCCAAAAATGGAGGGCAAGAGAAAATCACGAGAAGCTGCTGAGAAAGTGACCACTTTCAGAAGAGAGCTTTTATTGGAGAACACTTGTTCTTAGAAAGTTCTATTCAAAAAAGGCCAGAGGGGGCAGGGTTACAAGGACCAAGAGGGTAAGTCAACCCTCATGGGTAACACCTACATCTGAAGACCTTCCTCTCTATCTGAGCTGGGACAATGTCCAAGTCACCACAAATGTAGTGACTGGTCAGGACTGGAAGGCATGGGTCATTCAGAGAGGCTTCCCACATATCCGTCCTTCTTTCTTTGAAAAACCAGGTGATGGGTCATTATTTTGAGTCCCTGAATTCTTCTTCTAGGGGCACAACATCCTACAATTACAACAGAAGAGAGAATAAGTAGCAATGAGAACAATACAAGGATATACCATGCAGAGTGTTTAAGAATGTTTCCAGGGTTAAAGCTGTTTAATTCTTTAAGTATTTGATCAGCTAAAGAAGTAGGATCTGAAAAATCAATCTTTCATTTTTGTATCTCGAATCTGATGATGCAGCTCCAAAAGATCCAAGCATTATTCTACCAAATATCCAACAAATGGTTTTGAAGCTTCTTCCAATACCATTAAGAAGCATTGCATTTGGCAGCAGTAACACAGACATACTTATAGCTAGCATGACATTTAGGTCTTTCCTTGAATTTCAAAGTGGAAAGTTCATTATCTATATTCATGACAGCAGTCTAAGGCATTTAGCTTGGTCTCATTCCTTTCATCAACATTTATTTGATTGTGAAAAGCCTTGGAAGTATTCTGAGCCAAATAATTAAGAAAATTTGCATGTTTAATATTTGAAATATGGCCACAAAAGCTGTCACCATGGAAGCAATTAAAGAAACCAAGGGAACAACTCTCACTATTATGAGTCCAAGAGCATGCTTAGGTCTCCCTAGCTGGGTGTCTATTTGTTGTAAGACTTGAAAAGCAGCATCAGCCTACCATGGCTCTGAAATATTTCCTGGTAATAAGACAAAGGAGGGCTGATGAAGTGTCAATGTTCCTTTTTCCTCTATTATTTCTGGTGAAACAATTAATTAAATTACATTTATGACATGTAACAAGACATCTATCATCTTCCCTTTTAACTTTTACATTTCCTATAATTAAAACATAAGGAGATTGAACACAGGCCCATAAGCTGTAGCAAGAACCTTCCTGTTACAGTTCTTGCCTACAAAGTCTGGTAAAGCTTTGTCAGTAAAATGTAAGAATTCTGAGGCAGAAATTAAGTGCCAAACATCATTCTGTATGCCACCTTCCCTGAAGGTCAGTATGCTACTAACAAATCTTCCAGGATTCATGGCATTACCCTTGCATAACTGCCTTTTGTCACTTTTAGGAGACCAGTCCAAAATATACCCACCATTTCTACACACCTTATGCTGTACTTGAAAAGTACAAATAAAATTTAAAGTTTCTAGTATTAATGATAAAAATGAAAAAGAGATGGAGGGTGCCAGATCTCTACACTCTGGAGTATAAGCAATTAACAACAGACTTATGTGCAATTTTGCCGTGAGCATAGTGGTAGGATTATGATGTCTACCCCCGCCCCCCATTGGTATAGGGTACTGATACCGCTGTTGACCGGTGACGAGTCCTTGCTTCCCCACTGTTGAAGAATAACACCAAAGAAGCACGCCGAGGCATGGTCAGAGGAGAAATTAGAAGTTTATTAAAGGACAGCCAAAAAGACTTCTCCCGGAGGAAGAAGGGGACCCAAGAGGTGGACTCCGTGGAAGTGAGGTTGTTTCCCCTTTTTATAGTTTTGGTGATGGAATGTAGGTTGGAAGGCCCAAGGGGTGGGACACAGGTGGGCCAAAGAAGTAATCTGGTCAGGAAGGACTTCATTATCACTTCTTTGGGATGGACTTTGGCCTAGGGCCTTTTCAAGGACTCCATTAACATTCCATGAGTTGTCCTGCGTTTCCCTGAGTCATTCTCACCATGGCCTCCATTTTAGATTTCACTCGGTATTAGACCCGATTTACCTAACTACACTGACTACCTAACTTTAAATCTGGCTTCAGTACTATGCGAATATGAGCACAAATCATAGATTTTATATATATTTCAATACAGCCCATCAACAAACTTAACATTAAATTTAAAAGAAAAAAAAACTCTATTGTTTAGGTCAAGCCCTAGCTACCAGAGATCCAGGGATCCTGAAGGATGAGTGGCTTAGGTGAAAGAAGAGGAGACAGGACTATAGTTGCAAGTTATGAGCAGCCTTCAGAAGTACCCGCTGCCCCTAGAGGGGCCTTTATTTTTATACATTTTTTACAAGTGTTTTTTTCATGTAGTTAATAGATAGCTTCAAAGCTCAAAATTTTTTTGATTTACATAATTTTTAAGAGTTACAATATTTTCAGACATATATTAATTAACTAAGATATTGAGTACATTGTTTAAAATATTTTCCTGTAACCTTTACCAATCACGATTAAGCTTTTACATTCTCACCTCAATCAATAGGTACTAGACTCCACAACTCGACTACATGTATCTTGACCTATTATTAACTTTTAACTTTAAAGCATACATATAATTATATCATTAACCTTTAACTTTAAAGCATACCTATAATTATTGGTAAGATTTCTTACTTCTAAAATTTCAATAAAACACGTAAAGTAGTTATACCCTATTACTTAAAAGCACTTTTCTAAAGTGCTTCTAAAATGTATGTATATTAATTTTATATTATTCTATTTTTAATTTCAAAGGTAATATTCTTTTTCATATGGGCTATTTAACTGCTTTCTTTAAGAGTTTCTTTGATACTTTTTCAAAATACAACTATTCTTATGTCCTTGTAAACTTTAACAAAAGAGCAGGCTCTTCAACACAACCCATTTGCCATTAATATTAACAATGTGTTTCCCATTTTTATAATGAATTCCTGTGTAAGGCAAAGGAGGGCCTGTTAGTGGGGGGAAATGTATGTTGCACAGATTGTAGATTTAGAATGTGGGGCTTAGTGCAAATTGTTTAGTTTTTCTCAAGAACCTTGAGATCTGTAATATTTTCTTCATAAATTTTTGAGGAATAACACTATTCTTTGTATCCTGAGAGACATTAAATCACATCTCCAGGCATGTCTTAATTACATCTTTAGTCTCATTAGGGGAATTTTCCTGACATTTCCATCAACATGTACTTTTATTATTGATTGATGTATACCCTATTATCCATATCATGAGTATCATAAACAATGCATTTAACCTTCCCCATGGTTTCAGTTTCGAAATGGTGTAGCTCTGCCATGGCTTCCCTCATGCTGTGACCCTGTCAGACAGAGGGTGCAAAAACAACTTAACCACATTATCTATAAGACACCAGATATTTTCCATATGACTTCTGTGGAACTTGTGATTGAATCTTGAGTTCCAGCCTATGGTGGGTCAATAAATTTTTACTGGATAACAAGTCATTCTAGAACTTATTGGCTCACTTGACCCCTGAGCCAAATCCCCAGCAGTATTTTGTATTTTATTTAAAGAAAGAGGTTTCACTGATTTGCTTAGCACTTCTCCCTTGCTGAAGCTGGCATGGAACTCATGATCTGTCTGCTTCAGCCTTCCAGGACCCTGGGATTACAGGAGTGCAGCATTGCACTCAGCTCTGTTCACAATTTTAATGCCAGCATTCCCTCTTTGCCTTATCAACTATTTTTATGCTATATTTCAAATGGATGCAGTGTTTCTAATTTTTCCTCCAAGAACTGGATGACAGTTTATAGATTTTGCTTTCTCTTTGAGAGCATTTCACATGAGAAAAAAGCAGACACAATGAGTTTATTAGAAGTGATGTGAAGGAAGAAAAAGGTGACACTATAAAGAGAGAGAATGTGTCCTCTCTGTAAAGAGAAGAGCATGGCTCTCTTTCTCTCCAATTTTATTCGAGATCCAAAAAAAGATTCTAAAGAATTCTGCCCAGGTACACTTCTTGACTTTGTACTGACAACAAGATAATATCAAACTCTCAAGTATCCAGTGCCATGAAAACTTTAGGTTAATTAGCCTCATGTTCATGACTTATAATTGAATTCTTAATCATAAACTCTTGTAGAACTTATGGTTAGTAAGAATTATCTTTATTTCCCTGAGTTCCAGAATCTGGTCTTAAACAAGATCAAGAAAGTCTCCCCTTTAGTGTAACTTGTGTTCCTCATACAAACATTATTTTGAAACAGCATTTCTCCTGCAGGTAATAGTTTGTTAAAGAATGTTAACACATCCTGTCCAGTTAAACCAGAAAGGATGCAAGTAAATTGCTTCTTGGAAAATAAAGCATAGGGTTAATGTGTTGGGCCTATTTATTTATTTATTATGCTGTGTATTGAAATCAGAGCTAGTCGACCACTGAGCTACATCACCCGCTCCTTTTTTATATTTTATTTACAGACAAGATCTCATTGATTTGCTTAGTGCCTGGCTGATATGTTGCTGAGACTGGCTCTAAATTCATGATTCTCCTCTCTCACCCTCCCAAGCTGCTCGGAATACAGGTATGTGGCACCATGAACAACCTACCATTTACCTTAAAGGTACTTCAGTTCTTTTACCAGGTTCTGTGAAAAATACTACAATGAAAATATAGTCTTTTCTATGATCTAATGACTCCAATTTTTTTTTAGATACACACCCAGAATTACTACTACTGAATCATATGACATTTTTATTTTAACTTATTGAAGAACCTTCATACCATTTTCAAAAATAGCTTTATTCAATTTATATTCTCACCAGCATTTTTACAAGTGAATCTTTATATCCATGCTCATATGCTCTGGATTACCTACTATCATTCAGATTTTTATTTTTTACTTCTAAGTATCTTACTTATTTACTTACTAGTCATATAGACAAATAACTTTTATTTTATTTATGTGTTTTTATGTGGTTCTGATGCTTGAACACAGTGCCTCCCATGTGCTAGGAAAGCACTGTATAACTGAGCCAGAACCCCAGCCCCTATCTTTCAGATTTTTATCATAGGCATTCTCACAAGACTGC
Source organism: Spermophilus citellus (assembly GCF_964194105.1). NCBI lineage: Eukaryota > Metazoa > Chordata > Mammalia > Rodentia > Sciuridae > Spermophilus > Spermophilus citellus. The sequence goes on from NW_027672849.1 coordinate 113,807, forward strand.
TTAGGGTGAAGGAAAGTTTTCATTTGACTGATGCATTAAATTTCTGAGGCAAGTGTGTTATCTTCCAGGCTGTCAAGTAGCTAGAAGAAGAGTGTACTGTATTTTCTGTGGTGAAACAGGAATCTGTGATTTCTAACACATTTTTTAACACTACTGCTGCAAATTTTAGTTTTTGGAAGTAGTTACAAACAATGCAAATCCAACTATTTGTAATGTATGAATATTTGCACATGCTCAGTCTCTGTTGCTTATAGAAATTGGATGTTTAGGATATACTCCCTGGAACAGAAGTCACTAATTTTAGATGCTCAGTACATGGAGAAACTACTTCTGAAAACATGTAGAAGGCCTGGAATTATTACTGGGTTGAACAAGGGTAGGTCAGGGCTCAGAAAGTGCTCAAATATGATTGAGTCTATCGGTAGTTTGTCTAATTTTCCCCTTTGGTACCTATAATTGAGTTGAGAGAGAAGCAATTCTTCCAGCAACAGAAGTTAGCAAAACCACTGGAACTTAGGCCTAGAGCAGATGACTAGAAACTTTCTTTAGAAACTTCCAGAGGACTGGGAGCAAAAAGTAACAATTAGCATTTTGAAGATCATTCTCAGAAAACACCATAAAGAGTATCAGAAATATCTGAGGGGTTCACAATTTGGAATTCATTTTTTAATTTGTTGATCATTTTATTATGGAGTCACTAGAGTTCCTTTTATAGTCTGAATACTATGAAATAATTAATTATGTAATGTAAAATATTTTTATCCTGCTTAGCAACTTGTTTTAAAAAATAATTTCACATGTATGACCTCCTCAGCAGCCACATGGATGTTTATAGCAGCTCAATTTGCAATAGCTAGACTATGGACCAACCTAGGTGGTTCTCGAAAGATGAATGGATAAAGAAAATGTGGTATATATAATCAATGGAATATTAGTCAGGTTGAAAGTAGGCTAAAATTATGGCATTTTCTAGTAAATGGTTGGAGTTGGAGAATATCATGCTAAGTGAAATAAGCCAAATCAAAGACAAATGTTTTCTCTATTATGTTGATTTTAATTCAGGAGGGAGGGGACACTGGGGCAGAATCGCTTTACCTTAGATTAGGTTGGGGGAAGTGATGGGAGGGAGGGGGGAGGGATGTGGGTATAGGAAAGATAGTAGTAGATTGAAACAGACATCATTAGTGTATGTATACATTTGACTACATGACTAATATGATTCTGCAACATGGACACTCAGAAAAATGAGAAAGGATATCCCATCCAAGTATGATATACCAGAGTGTATATATGTGCATTCTACTGTCATGGGGATGAAAGAGGGTCTGGGGATGTGGCTTAGTGGTTAAGAACCCCCTGTACTAATATGAGTGAGAGAGAAAATAGGGAAGACAAATCAGAAGGCAGGATGGATCCACACAATTCCAAAAAGTTTCCCATAATCCCTACCCTCCTTACCAAGTACTTAGGGTCTGTGTGATATTGGTCCATCTGTGAAAATTTGAAAAAAAAATATCTTTTCTTATAATCTGGAGACTTAGAAATGGACTTGCAAACTTCTACCAGGCCTGGTAGAATGGGTTGGAAACAGTAGTCACATCCTATAGAATTCCAAAGTCGTTACTTTAATTGAACCACTTCAGCTGAGTTCCCAGCAAATGTGACTGCCATTGGGGTAACGGTTCAGAGACCACATTGCTACAGTTTTAGATGACTGTGAGGTCAGCCTGGGCAACCGAGTCCACCACTGTCTCAAGAAAGAAAAAAGAGTGGGGGGGCTTGGTGAGGGTGTAGCTCAGTGGTAAAGCAGCCTTGGGTTCAATCCCCTGTGGAGACCAGTGACAGTGATTGGGAGACAAGTGTCTGAGATGGAGGTTTCTAATGATGTAATGGCAGTGGCATGCTTGGTGACTGGAAAAGTTTCTATGTGAATGTATAGGATGCCTGGTTGCTATGGCAATGCTCTCCATGGGGGAGACTATGTTGTGGGAGACTTTTCAGCTTTGACCTTATTCTCAGGCACAAAGTTCCTTGTGAAGTCAACCGCATGGTTCACCAGTTCCACTGTTTTAAAGGAAGCTTTAAAATAACTTTAAAGGATGGACTTTTTGAGAACTGCAGGGTGCTCTTAACATTGCACATTCCAACTATACATTGTAACTGAGGAAATAGCTGCATACTGTTGCTAACTGTGTAACTTTCATAAATACAAAGAATAATGCTTGCATAGTCTTTAATATGATCAATGAAAGATACACAATAAAGATTGCTGGTGTAATTCTTTTTTTTCTTTTTTTTAGAGAGATAATTTTTAATATTTGTTCATTTATATTTTTAGTTATTGGTGGACACAACATCTTGTATTTTATATATATATGTGATGCTGAGGACAAAACCTAGTGCCCCACGCATGCCAGGTGAGCATGCTACCACTTGAGCCACATCCTCAGCCCCCCATGGTTTAATTCTTTAGACCTGCTGCTCCATCATAGAGCAGTGATCCACCCAATCCCAGATGTTGTATCTTCTGCATATGTGACTCTTTATTTCTTCCAATGTCCCATCAAACATTGCCAGAACCTGCTAGTTTGGCCACATTTTTCGTAGCAATCCCCAGTAGCAAAAATAAATAAATAAACACCATCAATCTCTAATTAAATCACTTCATATGCTTTTTGATATGTTAAAACAAGGTATATAGAAACTAAAAATTCCTATAAAATCTGATGTGCTCCTCAGAATATCAAATAGTCTAACAGTATCTAATTCATTAAATACGGAAAAATCAGAGTTCTATCTGGGCATCCTGAAATGTTTAAACACAGTCACTGATAATCACAGAGGAAAAAATAAAATACCCACCACAGAAACACAGATATTCTCTATCTCAACATTTGCCTTGGGTAGATTACTGCTACTTTGATGATCTGGTCCTGTCTGTAAGTATCAATACCCAATACCAAATATAATGAAAATTACTAATCCTATCAAATCAACAACTGGTATATATTTTGGCCTCAGATTTGGCTAATATTTTCTGTTTTCTCTATTTCAATAGCATTCTAATGCAAATTGTCCTTATCACTTACAGGACCAAATAAATTTTCAGACTACTCATCAGCTTTTCACAAATGACCTGAGCAGACTCACAGCATCACATTTTTTTACAGGAGCACATCATAAATTGCTGACATCCTCCTCCAAGGTTGCTTGACACACTCCTTAAAGACAAGAAAATCTGACACCTTTTAGACTGCCCTGACCAGGTGGTAATGTACTCTTCAGTTTCACTTGAGTTCCCCAATGACATCATCTATAAATCAGAGACCTCCATATGGAATTCCTCCACCAAAAGGCTCTGAAAAGACAGGCACGTTTAGCACCTTCATAGATTCCTGCACAATAAAAGCTTTCACAAACTCTTTATGATAAGGACATTATGGCCACTTGTGATGACTACCAATTACTGAGGGTTCTCAGAGCAGGAAGCTTCTCCTCATGGACCTTGCTATATTATTATTTTTTAAAACCATACAATTGATTTTTATTGAATTGGTGAATTATACAGAGTTCCTGAATTAATAAACCATGCCCGAGAACCCAAAGAAGAAAACAATATAATGGACAAGATCATCCACCCATCATAGGGTTTACTAAAACTTGGTTCCCAATGCATTTTTCTTGGGGGTACTGGGAATTGAACTCAGTGGCACTCAACCACTCAGCCACCTCCCAGCCTTCTGTTTTATTTACTATTTGAGTTACTTCTTAGAGACAGTATCACTGAGTTCTTTACTCCTTGTTATCCAGGGAGGCCACGTTACAAATCACAACCCTTGGGCTAAGGTTGTGGTTCAGTGGTCGACAATGTGCCTAGCATGTGTGAGGCACTGGGTTTGATACTTAGAAAAAAAATTATATGTATGTATGTATGTATGTATGTGTGTGTGTGTGTGTGTGTATATATATATATATATATATATATATATATATATATATATAAATTTTTAAGAAAAATGAAAAGATGGGCTGAGGATGTGACTCAAATAGTAGCGTGCTCACCTGGCATGCATGGGGTGCTGGGTTTAATCCTCAGCACCACATTAAAAATAAAATAAAGATGTTGTGTACACTGAAACTAAAAAATAAATAAATATTAAAAAATTCTTTCTCTCTTTAAAAAAAGTGAAAAAAATCACAATCCTCCTGCCTCAGAATCTTTTTTTTATAAGAGAGAGTGAGATAGGATAGAGAGTGAGAGAGAGAGAGAGAGAGAGAGAGAGAGAGAGAGAGAAAATTTGTTTAATATTTATTTTTTAGTTCTCGGCGGACACAACATCTTTGTTGGTATGTGGTGCTGAGGATCGAACCCGGACCGCACGCATGCCAGGCGAGCGCGCTAGCGCTTGAGCCACATCCCCAGCCCTGCCTCAGAATCTTGAGCCACTGGTATTTCAGGTGTATGCCACAGCACCTGGGGATTCTCAAGAATTTTGCGAATTTCAGAGTCTTTCATAAAATTTTAACAATAGTGGAATCTAAGCCTGCTGCAAGTCTTTAAAACTTCTAGTACACTGTACCATTAAATAAACCTCTCCATGTTTATCTCAGTTTGTTTCACATAAGCATCACACTACAAAAGTTTGTGAGAAAATGCATACATGAAGAAAAATATGTGCATCAAGGTCCAAGAGGTTTCTTGTTATTATGTTTGGCCCCCAAATTATGTCTTTGGTATGACAAAGAATATTTTAATTCTCATTTAATCATTGTACATTCTCACTATTTGCTCAGCTACAAACCCAAATCCATCAGAAGGTAGCCATCCACCTGCCAGCTCACATGACAACACTATTTTCCAAAAGGGACAGGCAGGTCCTGTCAGGAGATTCTGGAGCCCTCCTAAAAGTCTTGATTTCTGCACTGATGTCCTCACCAAGACTGAACTCCTACAAAGAATGCGCACACCCCAGGACAGCTGCATTCACTCCAGTCCCTCACACTGCCCAGGAGCAAGCCTGCAACTACTGCCTTTGGATTTATTACAAAAAAAGTCCAGACTGCGTCAAGTGCTCACACATCTCTATGCAATATTTCTACTAAATCAAAAACGTAAAACTAGGAAATTGCCACACTGACTCATTAGCTGCAAAGAAAGGTTTTGGAAATCTTGGGAAGCATTCAAAACTATTTTTTAAAGAAGAAGTTTTACTGGATGGCTTAGGCTGTATTTTTCAAAAACAGAAGGGCCACAGCACACTCTTTTGGCCTTCCACTCCAAATGAACACGGAGACACAGCAAAAGGCTGAAACAGAGATAGCAGTGACAATAAACCCATCTTTGGCATGGTGGCAAATTTCAATATTTGGCCACAAGTATGTAAGGAACTCTTACCACTGATCACACAAGATCCATGACACCTGAATAGGTTGTGGGTGAGATTTTGCTCAGGAGTCTTTGAATCCTTAGGACAAGTAACTAAATCATTTAGCCTGAGCAGAACAGCCCTCTCCACAGCAAGTACTGCACAATATCACCTGATTGGAGGCTGTAGCTTTATTAGTGATGTAGGACACATGAGGCTAGACACCCAAGGAATGTTCCAGGAGCACATTGATTAGCTGCAGGGTTCTGAGGGGTATCACTTAATATTTTTTGGATCACTGCTTGGAATTTCATTGATCTTCATTTACATCCAGTGGGACAGGGATGGAGGTTTATATTTTTTGTAGGGGTATACAAAAAGGTGTTTTTTTGTTGTTGTTTTGATTAGTTCACAGAAAGTGCTTTGTGTACCAATTGTAAGACTGGTCAGAGGTCTTCCAAGCTTTGCCACAAAAGCAGAAGTCTGTGTTATAACCCACATTAAGATCTTTGCAAAATCTTTTCCTGACATTCTGTTGAAAGAAAATTATGGTGAAGGTCTCTTGAGAAGCTTATTTAAGATTATTTTGTGGAGAAGGGAGTGCCGCTATATTAGGACATCAGACTGGGATGCTCCTTACCAAGCCTTTGGTCATGTAGTGTGTATTAAGAAAACCATCACACAATTTTTTTCCAGGGCTACTGAGGTACTCCAAAACACAGAGAGAAATCAAGCCTGGGTTTTCTGGCATATTCCACCTAAGTATTATTCATGGGGAAAAAAACTAAGTTGGATGTAGTTTAAAAAAAAAAATCACCGGTATAAAAGACCTTTAAGAAGGAAGAGATTAGCTGCAATTGTGAAGGAAACACCTGCAGAGCTACATCTGCTGATGTGGTTATCAGTGGGGTAAACACTCACAGCAGCAGCAAACTCACCACGTGAGCTATGGAGCATTCAGTGCTAGAATGCCTGCCTAGCATGCACAAGGCAGGATTCGGCCACCAGAACTTGGGAAAGAAAAGAGAAAGCAACTCAAGTATAGGGCAAAATATATTTTGAGAAAGTGCCTCTCTAAACAATATACACAAATGACATTATTTTATAATGCTCTTTAATGTGCCTACATACAGCACAATACATGAGCCTTAGAACAAGCACAAGTGACAAGAGTGGTGGTCCCAGAGTCATCAACAGATCAATAAGCAATCAAGGAAAAGGAAGAGGCCAGCTGCAGGGTACACAGACACATTCCTATGGTCCCAGCTGCCAGCCTCACCCCATCTCAAAAAATAACAATTAAAAAGACTGTGGAGAAACTCAGTGATAGTGCACTCCTGGGTGAAATCTGAACAAAGAAAGAGAGGAAAGAAGTTCAGAAGAGCCATTTCACCAATCTGTACCAAAGGCTGGAGTGGAGAGGCCTAAACTAACATACACAATATGTAATGAAACATTAGACACAAAAGACTTAAAATACAGGAAAATGGAATCTAACAATAAGAGAGAATTAACCCAGGAAAATGGAATCTAACAATAAGAGAGACTTAACCCAGAAAAAACATGTAGCTTTCAAATCTTCATGCTGATGCAATACTCCTCTCCAACCCAGGGTGCAATTTTGTTACCTCTGAATAGATTAAAAAAAAAAAAGAAAGAAAGAAAGAAATGAAGGCACACACAGCATTTTCACACACCTACAGTGGTTATCCAAAAATAAATAAATAAAATGAAATAAAATAAAATTTTCCTCAAATGTGAACAAGTTCAAATGGATCTGAAACAAGCAAAGTTCTCACCACATTTCTACATACAGGGCTTTTCTCCAGTGTGATTTCTTAAATGCTGTTCAAAGGGACCTGGAAAGTTGAAAGTGTTACTGCAATTTTTAAAGATAGAAAAAGGATTTTCACAGATGTGAATTCTTTTATGCCTTTGGAGAAAACTCAGAAAGCTGAATACTGCCCCACATGGCTTATCCTCAGCATTTTCTACAGTATGAGTCCTTTCATACAACTGAACAAAACTAGAATGGCTGAACACTTTATATTTCTTACTTGCATAGGACGTATTCTTTTTATTCCAAAACAATATTCCCAGTCCTTAGGAAAAAAATGAGAAAACTAGAAGATTTCCCACATTTCTCACATTCACAGGGCTTCTCTGCATGAGTGTTTTCATATATAAGAAAGGAAATGAAGCTGACAGAATGTAGCAAATCCCCCAAATTCAGAGGGTTTGTTTTTCAATGTGAGTGAAATGGCTTTGAAGGCAACAGGGAAAATGGAATGATTTGTGATATTTTTCACATTTAAAGAGTTATTCAGTTGGATGTGGTGTGAGCCTCTCTTGTCTTTAAGGATGATATGAAATGTGATTTACAATATTTCACATTCAAAGGATTTTTCTCCAGTAAACTTCCTACATGTATATGAGTGAAACAGTAATAACAGAAGAGTTTACCAATTGTTTTCATGCATATGACTTCTATGCAGTATGTGTTCTTTCACATGTGTGAAGCAGACAAGATGTGCCAAAGGCTTCTCCACGTTGTTGACATTCATTGGGCTTCTCTCCAGTATACATTTTTCCATGTCTGTGAAGGTCACAAGATCTAGCAAAGGCTTTGCCACACTGCTTACATTCTTAGGGCTTCTCTCCAGTATGAGTTTGTTCATGTGAGTGAAGGTAAGAGGACTGAGTGAAGGCTTTGCCACACTGCTTACATTTATAGGGCTTCTCTCCAGTATGAGTGTGTTTATGCATCTGAAGGTAAAAGGCAGTAGTGTAGGCTTTTCCACATTGTTGACATTCATGGGGCTTCTCTCCAGTGTGTGTTCTTCCATGTCTGTTAAGCTGATAGGATGTAGCAAGGGCTTTTCCACATTGTTTGCATTCATAGGGCTTCTCTCCAGTATGTGTTCTTTCATGCTTATGAAGCTGACGGGATGTAGCAAAGGCTTTGCCACACTGCTTACATACATAGGGCTTCTCTCCAGTATGAGTTCTTTTATGTATGTGAAGGTCACCAGTTCTAGCAAAGGCTTTGCCACACTGCTTACATTCATAGGGCTTCTCTCCAGTATGCACTCTTCCATGTATTTGAAGTTCACTGGATCTAGCAAAGGCTTTGCCACATTGCTTACAATCATAGGGCTTCTCTCCAGTATGAGTTTGTTCATGTGAGTGAAGGTGAGAGGACTGAGTAAAGGCTCTCCCACACCACTTACATTCATAGGGCTTCTCTCCAGTATGTGTTCTTCCATGTGCAAGAAGCTGACGGGATGTAGGAAAGGCTTTGCCACACTGCTTACATACATAGGGCTTCTCTCCAGTATGAGTTCTTCCATGTTTGTGAAGGTCACCAGATATAGCAAAGGCTTTTCCACACTGCTTACATACATAGGGCTTCTCTCCAGTATGAGTTCTTCCATGTTTGTGAAGGTCACCAGATCTAGCAAAGGCTTTTCCACACTGCTTACATACATAGGGCTTCTCTCCAGTATGAGTTCTTCCATGTGAGTGAAGGTCACCAGATCTACCAAAGGCTTTTCCACACTGCTTACATTCATAGGGCTTCTCTCCAGTGTGTGTTCTTCCATGTCCTTTAAGCTCATAGGATGTAGCAAAGGCTTTTCCACATTGTTTGCATTCATAGGGCTTCTTTCCAGTATGTATTCTTCCATGTTTATGAAGCTGATGGGATGTAGCAAAGGCTTTGCCACACTGCTTACATTCATAGGGCTTCTCTCCAGTGTGAGTTTTCTGATGTATTCTAAGTAATCTGCGATAAGCAAAGTCTTTCCCACATACCTTACATTTGAAATGTGCATTCCCTGTGTGTGTGATCCTGTGCTTTTGAAGGCTTGTGTGTGAAATAACGGTTTGACCATCTTGTTTACATGCATAGAGTTTCTCTCCAGAATGAGTTCTTTCATGTCTTCTAAATAAAGAGGATAAATGAAAGGCTTTCCCACATACCTCACATTGAAAAGGTTTATCTCCACTGTGTGTTATCATGTGTCTTTGAACACCTGGGAGAGAAGAAGAGGCTTCACCACATTGTTGACATTCATAGGGTTGCCACCCAGTATGAGTTTCTTCATGTCTTTGAATGTCATTGGAACAACTGATGACTTTCCCACATACTGTACTTTCATATGGTCTATCTCCAGTTTGTAACAACATTTGTGTGTGAACACTTTTGAGAGAAACCAGAGATTTCCTGTATTGTTTAAATTCACATGGCTTCTCTTCACATTCCTCATGCTTATAGTATTTGTGTCCAGAGTGAGATGTGATGTGCCTATGAAGGAATGAAGGACATATGAAATCTTTTGCACACATAATGAAGTCACATGGATTTACTCTATTAAAATTTTTCTTTGTTTGATTAAGAATTGGAATCGATTTGAAGGTTTTCCCACACTATTTTGTGGGGAAAGTTTGAAGATTACCATAGGACTTCTTTGAAGAAGAAGTGACCAGCACATAATTGATACCTAACTCATTCACAGTTTTCTATTTATTTATAGGTCTTTACATTTCTACTAACATCAGGTAAAGGCTAGATTTTCTGACTTGTTAAAGTTGCCTGAAAATAAAGAGATTGAAAGGAAACAATCCTTTGCAACACAGCTTCTCTATGGCTATTATTCACATAGTCATATTCACATATGCAATTTCATAGTACTTTTTGCATATCAAATACTTGAAAAGACTGAATACCTGTTACAGATAAGTATATATTTCTGGTAAAAAATATTATAAGAATAAATACATTTCAAATCATGCATACTTCTTTTTTTCTTTTTTTTTATTTTTTAAAGAGAGAGTGAGAGAGGAGAGAGAGAGAGAGAGAGAGAGAGAGAGAGAGAGAGAGAGAGAATGAGAATTTTTAATATTTATTTTTTAGTTCTCGGTGGACACAACATCTTTGTTGGTATATGGTGCTGAGGATCGAACCCAGGCTGCCCGCATGCCAGGCGAGCGCGCTAACACTTGAGCCACATCCCCATCCCTGTGCATACTTCTTCAGTTGGTTTGCTTTAAAAATTATATGACAGTTCTCAGATTCCCTCACAAATTCCTCTTGTGAGTACAGTTACCTTAGGTTGCTTCCAGAGTTTTCAATTTGATCTTCAGTGGTCTTGTCTTCCCACTTGTTTCCTAAAATGAGAGAACATAACAATCTTTATGAATATTTAGGAGCTAGAAATGATTTGCCAAATTGTAGGTGCCATTTATGCTTCAATAATTCACCAACTGATTTCCTTTTCACCTTCTACATAAATGACCAAAATAAACATGAGTTCTCTATTTGATTAATTTTAAAACCAACATTATTACCTATAGAAGCCAGGTTTCTGAGGACTTCCAGCATCACATCTCTGTAAAAGTTCTTCTGGGAAGCATCCAGAAAAGCCCACTCCTCCTTGGTGAAGTTCACAGCCACATCCTCAAAGGTCACTGAGATCTAAAATATCCCACAAATGTATAGTGGAGGCCAGGAGAGAATGACAGCATGAGAAATCTGCACTCAACATGCATGATGTTCACATGATTCCCTGGCCTCCTGATTAATTCCATGATTTGGTCCATCAAATTTTTACTGCACTCAATTTCTTACACCCATTCCAACACTAGCAATTGGCTACTCAGAAGGCAAACATCATATTGATTTATACCCTTCCTTTGGTGAGTTCACAGGAAGTAAGACAGGCTCCCAGATCACTCCTAACTTCTTTAAGGTTTTCACCTCAATTACATGTCCTAGAAATGTCCTGTGTGGTACAGAGCTAATATAAGCACTTCTGATAGTACTTATCTTTAGAAAAGAAAGGTTATGAGTAGAAAAATGCAGGAATCATGAAACTAAGCATTTGAGAGAGATTCTGCCAACTACAGTGGCTCCCTATAGCCACAAGGTTAATATAGGCAACATGGTATTTACTGATGTCTTGTTTCCTCTGAAAGTCTATTGTTCCATACTTAAAGAAATGCCTAGAACCAGCCCCCACCCCCACCCTCTGGGCATGGGGTCACTAAGGAGATTCCTTCATAGACAACATTTAGGCAACATTTCACACAGGTGGTCACAATGTGTTAACTGGAGATTGAGCTCATTCTGTGTGATTACACTAAGAACAACTAGAAGTTTGCAGGTGCTTTACTCCAGAACAAATTTAGTCAACTAGCTTACTATTATATGACCAAAACAAACATGAGTTCTCTATTTGATTAATTTAATTTATTTATTAATAAACACAACAATTTGATAATTTCTTGTGGTTACTGTCAAAGCAGAATGGGATAAGTGGAAAGCTGGCACGTGTCTTAGAAATAACTCTATAACCCAAAAATGTCACCATGGGCTGGAGATGTGGCTCAAGTGGGAGCGCTTGCCTGGCATGCGTGCAGCCCGGGTTCGATCCTCAGCACTACATACAAAGATGTTGTATCTGCCGAATACTAAAAAATATGTAAAAAAATTCTCTTCTCTCCCTCTAAAAAAAAAATGTCATCTTGTCCAAACAACAGCCTTACAAAGTTTTATAACTCTCAAAACAATCTTCTTAATAAACAGCAGGCGCTATTTTTCTAAGTCTCACAGCAACAATGAATGTCCAATGATTGTCAAACTCTTCTTAATGGGAGCCGGTTCACTACCATAATGTACAGTCATGAGACACATACCAATGTTGTGCTCAAGAACATTTTGATCAAGGTTGGGCCACATATGCAATGGTTGTCTGTGGTGAAAGAGATTCATTGTGCCTGTAGCAATGGTGGTGCAAACAAACCTAAGGCAGAAGCTCTTCCAGTGTGTGGTAAATCAACAAGTTTGTAGCCCAGAATTCTGAACTATCCCACACAGTCTGCGTGTGAAAGAGGCCACCATTCACATCTGTAAGCATGCTATGATGTCTGCACAGTGATGGAACAGACAAAAAGAAAATGTCCCTGCCACTTACACAAAAGCATACTCAAGGACTGAAACCATACAGAACCACCCCAAACAATGAAGAAACCACAATTACCCTCAGAGACATCAGCCCAAATCTGTCAGGAAAATGATGCAGAAAGAGGGCTTCATAAACCTTCAACCAATCGGGAAGCACACTGAGGTCTCAGAGTCACAGCAACATTCTACAGGACATAAACCACACCCCTACAAGTGCACCACCAGTGAAATCCCATGCACCACCAGTGAAATCTCAAAGAACATGAGAGATATGAAACACAGGGCTCTGAAAAGATACAGGACAAAGAGGTGACTCAAGAGAAAAGGTGACCATTTTGAAAGAAAAAAATGTAAAAGTCCATCATAGGAAATTCATAGAGAACACCAGAGGTGGCGCTGTATTGGTATCTAAGTCATTCAACATACATGTCAGAAAAGAACAGATAAAAGCAAGCAATGAAACTGCCGCTTAAGAAAACCAGAGAAAGAAGAGCAAGGTAAACCTAAATTAACCACAGGTAGGTCTGGCTGGGCACAATTCAGGAGCCACGTGTCAAAAGAAACGAACTTCATTTTTAGAACCACACATGCCAAACAAAAAAGCTCCTCACGAAAAACCTTCAGAGACCAACTGCCACCACCAGCTTCCCACAAGCCTCTCAACCTCCCCCACTCCTCCTGCTCTTGACGCCGATTGGCTGGGTCACATGGGTGGAGCCAAAAAAGTCCGCCAATGAGCAGCTCCATAGTCTGAAAGGGCGGGGAAACAGCCCAATGAGCATCACCGCAGAGGAGCCAATCAGCTAGAAGTTGCTGGGGCCGCTGTGAGCCAATCATCAGCTGGCAGTCTGAAAGTTTGCTGGGGCCCCTTCGGCTGTGGCTCTCAACATCTCCCCCTCTCTGTTTAAACAACAAGCATGTGGCTTAGGGACCGTGCCTGCCTTAGGTTGTCGAATAGTACATATGGTCCTTACCCGTTATCTTAGGTTGGTACCATTGCAATTGGATCTTACACGTCACTGACTACCAGTCAGTATACAGCCACACCTGTGGATAGGTCTTTGTACCAGCGGGGGGGGTGAGGTTCTTTGCCTCACCTCTGTTGGCACCCAAATTTTAGCTGAACGATCATGACAAGCAGAAGGGAGGAAGATACACCAAGCCAATTGACGGCTCCTTTGGGAAAAATTGTACCACCGATGACATCATCAGCAAAAATACCCCAACAGTACCACAAGTCGCTGCACCAACAGATAGATCACAATGCATACAGGTGAGTTCACAATGCATACAAGTGATACATAGTCCAGGCAAGTTCTGCAAGCAGTTCAGTGATGGCGATTGCAGAAGCTGTAGATTAGTTTTATCTTTGTCTTCACTGGCACTGGGATGAAGATAGGAATTCTGGCAACAATGGCTAAAGAAAAAATTATGTAACATTCCAGAAGGCACTAAAATAAAACAATTTTCTTAACAATTTACATTGTCTTCACCGGCACTCGGATGAAGATAGGAATTCTGGCAATAATGGCTAAAGAAAAAATTATGTAACATTCCAGAAGGCACTAAAATAAAACAATTTTCTTAACAATTTACGTTGTCTTCACTGGCACTGGGATGAAGACAGGAATTCTGGCAATAATTGCTAAAGAAAAAATTATGTAACATTCCAGAAGGCACTAAAATAAAACAATTTTCTTAACAATTTACATTGTCTTCACCGGCCCTCGATGAAGATAGGAATTCTGGCAATAATGGCTAAAGAAAAAATTATGTAACATTCCAGAAGGCACTAAAATAAAACAATTTTCTTAACAATTTACATTGTCTTCACCGGCACTCGGATGAAGATAGGAATTCTGGCAATAATGGCTAAAGAAAAAATTATGTAACATTCCAGAAGGCACTAAAAGAAAACAATTTTCTTAACAATTTACATTATCTTGAAGAGAATTATTAAATATAATGAAAAGGAAAGGTGAAAGTAAACAAACAGATCTGTTAACCTCCTTTTTTGTTCACATATTAAAACAATTCTCAACAGTTGTTTACCCAATTTAAAATAAACCATTTAAATCACGTGAAAAAAAATAATATTTGGATCCATTTTTTCATGAGCGCTCATCATATATGATATATGGACATACGTACATACAAACATACAACATAAAACACAAGTGTGCACACACTAATAACATAATAATAAAGGCCTTATAACTTTTTACAGGTGAAATCTCCATTGTAATGTTTAAAAACTCTATAGTCAAAAAATAGAACTGATCAGCAAAACATTAACCTAGGTCTGTATGAGCTCAAAAAACAAAATAGAACTTCATGATGTGGGAAAGGGCAATAATAAAATAGATATTGAAAAAAGGATCCTGGTACTGTTGCAGATGTAAGGGTAGCCAAACTGGAGTTCTGGATATCAGCTGTTATGGATTTGAGCCAAATCATCTTCTTTTTGGTCTGTAGAAATCGCTTTAGTTAGGGCTGGGGAGGTGGCTCAAGTGGTAGCGCGCTCGCCTGGCATGCGTGTGGCCCGGGTTTGATCCTCAGCACCACATACAAAAACAAAAGATGTTATGTCTGCCGAGAACTAAAAAATAAATATTAAAAAATTCTCTCTCACTCTCTCTCTAAAAAAAAAAAAATCGCTTTATATAATCTCTCTGGAATCCAAATCGGCTACTGTTCTCCCTGTGGAAACACATAAACAGACCCCCCGACTCCAGATAATTACTGGGTCAGGACCTTTCCATTGTCCTGTTAGAATATCCTTCCAAAGTACCTAGGGCTTATGTACATTTTTTGGACACATATGCCTTTCTACAGCACTAAGCCCTGATGAATCCGAATTTTAAAAGTTTAGAGTAAAAAGGGTTATTTTAAGTTTAACTTTGGGGAATATATACCCCTTCCCAATTCCTTCTTTTCGCTTTAATAAGTAGATTTTATTAGTTTGATGAGCTCTTTCAACTATGCCTTGTCCCTGTGGATTGTATGGGATTCCTGTTATATGAGTAATGCCAAATGTTGAGCAAAATTGTTTAAAAGAGGTAGAAGTATAACCAGGAGCATTATCTGGTTTTAACTGTTTTGGAACGTCCACAGTGGCAAAATTTTGTAAGCAATGAGCTATAACATCTTTAGTTTTTTCCTCCGGCATGAAGGGAGCCCACCAAAAATCCAGAAGAAGTACCAACTGTAACATGCAAATATTTTAATTTTTCAAATTCTGGCAAGTGTGTGACGTCCATCTGCCAAATATGGTTAGGTATCAGTCCTCTAGGATTGACTCCAAGATTAACTTGTGGTAAAAAGGTCACACAATTTTTACATTGTTTTATTATATGTCTGGCTTTTTCCTTAGTTATTTTAAAACACTTTTGTAAAGTATTAGCATTAACATGAAACCTTTTATGAAAATTTGTAGCTTCTTCTAGTGTAGAGAAAATATGTATGTCATGTGTAGTTTTATCTGCTAAATCATTGCCCAAACTAAGGGCTCCAGGCAATCCTGTATGTGCCCTGAATGGATCTTTTCTGTCCCAGATTAGACTTTGTATAGTGGAAAGCAAAGAGAAAACAGTAGAGGAAGGGGAAATCCTACCAGCATCTTCAAGGGATACTATAGCATTAACTATATACTGACTATCGGAAAATAAATTAAATACAGAATCTTTAAACATCACAAAAGCTTGTAATACTGCATTAAGCTCTACCTTTTGAGCTGATTGTTTGGGTACTAAAAATGTAAAAGTTTGATCAGGTGTAACTATTGCTGCTGTACCATTATTTGACCCATCAGTGAATATATTTGGAGCATTCATGATAGGTGTTTTTCTTGTCATTTTTGGAAAAATTACAGGATGCAATGACCAAAAAGACAATAAAGGATTAGATGGTAAGTGGTTATCAAATGAAACATTAGATTTGCACATGATTATTGCCCAAGTATTTAACTCATTAGCTAACTCATCAATTTGATTCATACTATATGGAGTAATAATTTTATTGGGAGAAATTCCAAACACTCCCTTTGCTGCTTTTATTCCTTTGAGTATTAATTGTCCTACAGCCTCAGGATACCTAGTAAGAATAGTGTTAGGAGGATAAGATAAATGTATCTATAATAATGGACCTTCTTGCCAAAATACTCCTGTAGGAATATTTTTTGTTGGTAGTACAATAAATAATAAAGGCAAATTTATATCAATTCTATCCAAATGCATATTTTCCATATATGTTTCAATGATTTTTAATGCCTTTCTTGCTTCAGGCTTTAACATTCGGGGTGAATTTGGATCTGATGGACCTTTTAGGATATCAAATAAAGGTCCCAACTCTCCTGTTGGTATACCTAGATAAGGCCTTATCCAATTTATGTCTCCTAATAACTTTTGAAAGTCATTAAGTGATTTGAGTTGATCTACTCCTATTTGAATTTTTGGTGGATGGACCATGGTTGAGGATAATAGAACTCCTAATTAATTGGAAAATTTAATTGTACTTTATCTATTGCGATCTCTAGATTATAATTTTTAAATAAGTTTGTGAGTGTGGCATAACATTCTAGCAATGTGTTTTTATTTTGTGTGCTAATAATACATCATCCATATAGTGAAATATTTGTAGTTCAGGATTTTGATTTCTAAGTGGCTGGATTACTTTGTTAACATAAATTTGACACATAGTTGGGCTGTTAGCCATCCCTTGACGGAGTACTTTCCACTCATATCTCTGATCAGGATCTTCATGATTCAGTGCAGGGATAGTAAATGCAAAACATGGACTATACTCAAGATGGATTGGAATTTAAAAAAACAATCTTTAATATCTATAACTAAAACATACCAATGTTTTGGCCATTCTTGATGAGAGATGATGCTAAGGTCTGCACCTGTATCCAGTAGCCCATTAAATTCATGTCCTTGAACATTTACTTTTAGCATGGGACGAGAATCTAAATTTAAAGAAAGCATAGCCCAATCTACACCTGTGGAGCCTAATCCCTTGGAACCTCTTTCTACAGTATGACTGGAAAATTTATCATGTAGGCTGGGTATTATTAGTAACTGTGCTATTCTATCTCCTGGTGAAATTACTGATATACCCTTTGGAGGACTGGCTATAATTTTTATTTCACCTTCATAATCGGGATCAATTACCCCAGGACTTATCATAAATCCTTTTAGAGAAGAAGAGCTGCATCCCAATAATAAGCCTACTGTTCCTTTGGGAAGAGGTCCTTTTACCCCTGTGGGAATGATTTGAACTCCCATCTCTGAAGTTAGTACGGATCTGGCGGAGGCGCAGATGTCCAATCCTGCGCTCCCTCTGGTTTGTCTGATAAGGGATCTGATGGACAATGTGTCCTGGGCACTACCCTGATGGGGTTGCTGGGTTCCTCCAGTGCTCCGTATATTTGTGGTTTTGGGCCCCGGAGCATTGGGTCCCCCTGTCCATTTTTTGGCAATGGAGCCCGATGCCTTTCTCCATGATATCATGGATAAACACCTGGTCCTTGTTCATTTTTTGATAATGGAGTACCCTCTATGGTGGTTTGAGAATGGCATTCATTAGCCCAATGTTTCCCTCTATGGCATCGTGGGCAAATACCCAGTATACTACTCCTTTGACACCTAGTTTTGTTAAACCCTCCTCCTATGGGGCAATTTCTTTTAAAATGTCCTGTTTGTTCACAATTGTAGCATGTTCTTGGCCTGCCATCTAAAGCCTGTTTTACTGCAGCTGCCACGATTTGCCCTTGTTCATTAATGTCTCTGGCATCTAAAGCCTGTTTTACTGCAGCTACCATATCTTGCCCTTGTTCCTTAATGTCTCTGGCATCTAAAGCCTGTTTTACTGCAGCTGCCACGACTTGCCCTTGTTCATTAATGTCTCTACATAATTTAATAATATGTGTTTAAATCTTCATGTTTCCATGGTCTAATGACTTCTCTGCACCAATGATTTGCTTGCTCATAAGCCAGTTGTTTTATTAATGGCACTGCTTGTTCTGTATTCCCAAAAACTCTGGTAGCTGTTTGAATAAGCCTATCTACAAATTCAGCATAAGGTTCATTAGCTCCTTGTATTACCTTAGATAATTGACCTTGTAAACCTCCATGCCCTTGTAATGTCTTCCATGCCCTAACCACATCTGCAGCAATTTGTGCGTATACACCAGGATCATATGCAATGTGTTGCTGCTGATCCTCATAAGGTCCCTTTCCTAACAACATACCTAGATTTCTCTGAGGATAACCAGCTGCTGCATTTTGCCTAGCCGTCTCCTTGCAAAATTCCTCACTGGCAACCTTCCATAAGAGGTATTGTTCTCCATTTAGCACAGCTTTACACATATTAGCCCAATCTGCTGGCGTCATGTTCAAGTTGGTAATGGATTCAACCATGCTTACAGTGAAGGGTGCTTGAGGACCATAGGTTGTTACAGCCTCCTTTAGCTGCTTCACTTTTTTGAAATTTAAAGCATGGTGAATTCGCTGCCCTCCTGCCTCAAATACACAGCATGTTAATATTTGAGATCCTGTCTCAGGATCCCAACTATCTACTGTGGGGATTGGGGGCCTCCCAGCATATGGAATTGGCCTTGTTGGTTGGTCACTTACGTCCTCTGGTGATAGAAAGGTGTTAGTAGCAGTCTCTTGTTGTAACTTTCCCCTGATGGCTTTTTCTGCTTTACACTTTTTTTCTCTGATTATCTTAAGAGGCGTTTGGACTAAGCAAACAAGATACGAACATCCACAATGGCAATGTGCCAACTGGCAGAGTCCCTGGGCTTTTCTTTTCTATTCTTTTTAAATCTTCACCATGATGGTTCCATTGTGATATATTCAACAACTCCTCCTTAAAAAGCCATGGGCTACATTTTTGTATTGTATCAACGTATGCCCTGACTGCTTTTGATTTTACTGGGATGCCTCCTTCCTCTAACAATTTACTTAACACTCTTTCGGTTTGTTTTTTACTAATTTCTGATCCCATATTTCTACTATAATACAACCCAACACGATGACGCCAAACAAAACCGAGATAGAATGAAATAAAAATGGAACAACAATAAATCATTATACCCTTTCTATCCTCATGACATGTGCATCCGTCCTTTTTCCCTATCTCTTCCTCAGACGTAAATAGTTTTTCCTCAGATGTGAGTGGTTTTTCTTCCGTCTCACTCATCTCCAGGGACAGGCAACTTAAAACAAAAGTGAAGCAAAACAAAAGAAGAATCTTAAAATGGCTACCCATCCTCTCACCCTGCCCTCAGGGGCAAGCAATTTACCTTATCACTTACCCTCAGTCGTTCCCCGTGCGGCCCACCAAATGCCGCAGTCTGGCTGGGCACAATTCAGGAGCCACTTGTCTAAAGAAACAAACTTTATTTTTAGAACCACAAAGGTCAAACAAAAAAGTTCCTCAGGAAAAACCTTCAGAGTCCAACTGCCTCCACCGGCTTCCCACAAGCCTCTCAACCTCCCCCACTCCTCCTGCTCTTGAGGCGGATTGGCTGGGTCGCATGGGCAGAGCCAAAAAAGTCCCTGAATGAGCAGCTCCGTAGGCTGAAAGGGCGGGCAAACAGCCCAATGAGCATCAACGCAGAGGAGCCAATCAGCTAGAAGTTGCTGGGGCTGCTGTGAGCCAATCATCAGCTAGCAGTCTGAAAGTTTGCTGGGGCCCCTTCGGCTGTGGCTCTCAACAGTAGGTAACAGAGAAAGTGTTGATGAAACAACACTCAGGAAATCCGCAGTCTGCAAATCAAGTTCTTCATGAACATCAGCATCACTGATTAACTAGCGAAAGACTAAGAATACAGAGGACAGGGACTGGGGTTGTGGCTCAGTGGAAGAGTGCTTGCCTAGTGATTGGGAGAAACTGGGTTCAATCCTCACTGCCACATAAAAGGAAAGAAATTAAAAGTGTAAAATATACAATAATATTAAAGAAAAAAACAACGAGGACTGAAAACCTACTAACAGATTTAAAAGTGTCATCGTCAACAATGCATTGGGACTTCAGATTATCATAAATGTGCTTGACACAAATTAGACAACTTACAGAAACTGGACCATTTCTTTGAGAGAGACAATCTCCTACAACTTACACACAAGGGGAAACACAAAACAGTTGAGCCCATGGCTGCTGAGAAAAACAGACTCAATAACTAATTACTTCCCAAAAAGGCAAGGCAAGGCTCTGACATCTCAAAGAGGCTTCCATGAGACAAATAAGAACTGCTACCAATTTTCTACTTTGTTTCCAGAACATAGAAGCTGAGTTAACATCTCCTAAGTCTTCCTGATGAATAAGTTACCATATTATCCAAATTAAAGGGATGAAGAAAAGTATTAAATAGAAAAGAAAACTATGAATGATGCTCTTAATCATGAATGCCAAAAACTGTACAATTAAGTCATCACAGTCCAAATGTCTATGCAAATGATGTGAAAATTATGGGCACAGGAACCCTTACTGCAGTGACTACAGCAGCCATATCCAGAACGGCCCAAACCTAGATGCAAGGAAGATGCACCTTTCAACACTGAATGGACAAGCTGAAGTTTAACCACACCAAAGAGCATCACCCAGAAAATGAGCTCTGCAGCCTGGAAAGATACAGCACCCTTAAGGGCAGACTGGTAAGTGAGAGAAGCCAGTTTGAAATGGCCAAGTGCAGTAAGATTCCAAGTCAAGAACATTCTGGAAAAGACAACATTATAGATGCACTAGCAGAACTGATGGGTGCCAGGGATTTAGGGAGCAGAGAGGGAGGAAGGAATGAGGAGGAGTGATGAACAGGTGGAACACAGGATTCCCAGAGCAGTGAAACTCTTCTGTATGACATTATCTTGTATATGACGTGACACACACAATCACATCACAAGGAAGAGGAACCCTAAAGTAAAGGATGAACTTTGGCTTAACATGAGATGTTGCTTCATCCATTCTCTTTATCAAATGTTCAACACTGGTTTAGTAACTAACAAACACCCTACACCAGTGCAATATGTTGAAAACAGTGGAGACTATCAGCTGGAGAGAAGGCGTATTTGATACTATGTGTAATGGCACATTTAATTGTCACCTTGATTGGATTAAAGGATGCCAATCATTAATGAGCTTCTGGGTGTGTCCATGAGGGTGTGTCTACAGATGATGGGCATATGGGATAGTGAGCCAAACTGGAGAACCTCCTTAAGCTAGGCAGCACCATCCAATAGAACGGTGTCTTGGGTGGAACAAAATTCTTCACTCTCCCAAAGTGGACTCTGCCAGTGATTCTCTAGTGAGTTTCCAGAATCTTTGGTCTGGACTAAGGCAGCACCATTGATCCCCCTTGGTCTGAGGCTTCAGCCTCTGGGGCTCTGCAGCTACTACTTCTCAAGCTCTCCAGCCTGCATATGGCCACTATGGACATCCACCTTCGGGTCAAGTAGGCCAATCTAATGAATCCCCCTTTGATAATCATACTTCCTCTTGATACTTTTCCTCTAGAGAACACTGACTAAAACTATGTAAGCCTAAAATTGCTCATAAAAACAAAGTTTATCTAATAAAAAGTAAATAAACTAACAGGACATGAAGTTTAAAAATGTATACACAAGAAACAATATAATATACTAAATACCTTTTTCATAATAAAGCAAAAATAAAGCAAAGAGGAAGAGTCATAATTATAAATTTCAAAAGTATGAACAAAAGCAAGAAAACTGATTTTCAATACTATTTTCATCTGGAAAGAAATTGGATGATAAGTCTTCGAAACTCATTCCAACTGCTGGTGTAGTGGTGTGCACCTGTAATTTCAGCCAGAAAGCAATTTACCTGCAACTCTGCCTGGCCCAAGTGGACAGGAGATGTCACATTCCTCAGCCAACTACCTGTGATCTGCGTGAGAAATGCAGGCAGGAAACCCCCTAAGAGGAACTCAAGTGACTATGCGGGGACAGACTTTGTGACTCTTTCCACAGACCAGATTTGGAAGAAAGGATAATTCTTTGGATAAGAATCCAATTAGAATGGCTCAGCGTGGGCCAAGGTGACATAGAGTTGCCATGACCATAGAGTCTTGAAAGTATGATGTCACCCTGCTTTCAAAAGTCAAAAAGTGCACCTGGGCAGGAGTCTCTGGAAATTTCCCAGGGACTCCAATAAAACTAGAGTGCAGAAGAGGCACAGGGTCCGTCTGCTTTCTGAGAGGACCCACTCTCGCCCTTGAGAATGTCCCCTTCCCCTTTAAGAAGTTCATGCCTGTTACAGGGTGACATGTCTGAAAACTTTCTGATGTGATTGCAAAAATCACGGGTTCAAGGGGGTCTTTTCACTGCCTCAGTTTCTCAGGAGGTCCCAGCTCTATAATGAGTTCATTCTCTCTAAAAAAAAAAAAAATCAGAAACCTTCATTAACAAACAACAAAACAAACAAAAATAGATCAGTAACCTGCTAGAGCAGGTCTGAAAATATAATATAAAAAAGGCTGGGGGTGTGGCTCAGTGTTTAAGTGCCCCTGGGTTCAATCCCTGGTATCAGGAAGAAAGGAAGGAAGGAAGGAAGGAAGGAAGGAAGGAAGGAAGGAAGGGAGGGAGGGAGGAAGGGAGGGAGGAAGGGGAAGGAAGGAAGGAAGGAAGGAAGGAAGAAAGAAAGAAAGAAAGAAAGAAAGGAAGGAAGGAAGGAAGGAAGGAAGGAAGGAAGGAAAGAACATAAAGAAGAAAAACAAAGAAAGAAAGTGATGTAATCTCTTCCAGAGAGGGACACACACATCATTCAGGGTAACTCGAATCCATGTTCCTTAGTATGATAATTAATATTTGTGTTAAAATGAACTATTTTCTGTAGCTGGGGTTGTTGATGCCTTTAAACCCAATAGATTGGGAAGCTGAGGCAGAAGGATCACAACTTTCAGGCCAGGCTGGGCACCATAGCCAGATCCTTTCTGAAAATCATACTGAAAAGAGCTGGGGATGAAGGACAGTCAAGGAATCAGACATTATTATAGTGGCATCCCCTTTTTTCACAGAAAATTTTAACTGGGTTTCTCAAGAAATCTTCACCATGGCTAATTTTAGGAATGTCAACAAAAGAGTGTCCACAAAAAAGTTCAGTGTAGATAAACTTCCTATTTTTGTGTTGCCCTATTTTACTGGGCTGCTAGTCTGGAAGAAATCAGCACTCCAGGTGCTGAACTCCCCCTTACTACTTTTCTACACACTTGTATCCAGTATAGTAGTTTGTAGAAATGTGCAAACAAGGCCTCCGGCCTTGAGCTGGGTTTCACAGAGAAGTCACCAACTGGGCTCCATGGGAACAGCTGGTGGGTGAGGAAAGAAAGGGTCTGCCCTCCTCAGGTGCTGTCCTTGAAGGGTTAACTTGGCCAGAATAGAGAAAGAAAAACCTGCTTTTATGTGTGTGATGCGACAACTTGACTATGGTGACTCCACTTTGTGAACTCAGCCATGACACTCAAAAAGCTCATGACTGGGGCCGTTTGGATTCTTTTGTTCATGAAAATTCCCCAAGAACACAGAGTGATCTATGGGGCCAACTGGAGACTAACTGACCACAACTTTCAGGCTTGCTTACATTGCCTGGACCCCCAAACTTCCCTTTTGTGGTTTTTGTGCTTAAATATGGAGCCAACTGAAGGCAGAGGCACCACTCTGACCATCTCATTCTTTCGAGAGCAGAGTGTCTGCCACTGGCCAGCAATAAAGTCTTAACTGGAATGAGACTGTGTGGTCTGAGAGTTATTTGGGTATCCTGGTATTACATTGTGAACTTCTGAGCCCCTCCCCTTACATGCTGAGTATAAAATTCTGAAACCACC
Organism: Spermophilus citellus; assembly: GCF_964194105.1. Lineage (NCBI taxonomy): Eukaryota > Metazoa > Chordata > Mammalia > Rodentia > Sciuridae > Spermophilus > Spermophilus citellus. Next base: position 137,985 of record NW_027672849.1, read on the forward strand.
TGAACTCAGGGTTCAGGGGATGAATGGATTGATTACAGCAAAAGCATTGTCCTCTGAGTCTGGCTGCAGCCAGATAAAACTGTTTCCAGCTATCTTCAGTGCCTTGCCTCCTTTGTCCCTACATTATTATTACCCAGTGTGCTTACCTAACTACAGGACTGGTGTGACTCTACATCATGGACTATCAGAAAAAGGAGCACTTATACTCTATTAATGTAGCCCATAATTCCATATCCCTGGGATCTATAAACAACCCCCTTATTCCCTTTAAAGCAGTTATTCTGACCAAACCCAAGGAAGTGTTAAGTGATCATTCTTTCCCCTCAGGATAATATTCACAAATAGAAAACAAGTGCTTTCAAAAGTGTTCTTCTTGCCAGGGACATTGGCACAAGCCTGTAATCCCAGATACAGGGGAGGCTGAAGCAGGAGGATCACAAATTGGAGGCCAGCCCAGATTCCAACACAAGGGGAAGGGAGGAAGGGAGGGGGGAAGGGAGGGGGGAAGGAAGATTGATTGATTCTTTCCAATATTTCACTAAGCGATAATGACAATTAGCGGACTGTGTCTATTTGAAACGAGTGGGAAGAAGGAATGTCTGGCTGAGCTGTGAGGTGGAGGGAAGGTGGCCTTTTAGAAGGTAGGAGGCGCCTGCAATATGGAGGACCTCCACTGGGTGGAGCTCCACTGAAAGAAGGAAGGTGCATTTATGGTCCTGCTTCCTACACGTTGGGAAAAGTGAGTGTGGGCCACAGGTAAGGATCAAAGGGGACACCTGGGACCTGAGTCTCCCTTCCAAACCCAGAGAACCACGGGACAGGGCCCAGGGCCACCCGACAGCAGCGACTCCGCACGCCACTCAGCTGCTCACCCGCCCGCCGGGCTCCAAGGCAAGTGCTGACAGCGTACCTTCAGCGAACTCACCATTTTTGGCTTCTCTGGTGACCTGGCGTCCTCTGGAGGAACCTCCGGGCACCCGAGATCCCCGGGAACACGGGCAGCGCAGTCACCCGGGTCTCTGGAGCAGAGAACACGGGGCCTGGAGCAGGAGTAGCCCAGTCGGTGAGGAAGAAAAGCCAGCGAGAGTGCGGAAGCCCGCTCTTCCCCTCCCTCTGCGCACTGATTGGACAGTTCCCCCCAGCGACCCGGATGGATGGCCTCCAGGCCCGCCTCTGGATCGTGACTGACAGCTATCGTTTTCCAATCACTGGCTGAAATTGGGTAGAGTAAGAGATGCTTGGCTCCATCCCTTTTCAGGAGGAGCTTCCCGGCTGGGCTGGGAATGAATCCAGGTGGGAAGACTTGGCTTAGCCTCTGGGACAGAGGAGACACTTGCCGCTGAGGAAGGCTTCAGCCATAGAGTGCTTTCCGAGCATGGCGAGGCCCTGGGTTTAACCTCAACACAAAAACAAAGCACAGCTTCTCCAGGAGGCTGAGGCTGGAGGAGCCCAAGGTCAGGTCAGCACCTGCAAACAGTGAGACCCTGTCTTCAAATAAAATGAAAAGGTGGGGATGGAGCTCAGAGGTCGGGGTCAAGCCCCATTGGGTTTATTCCCCAGTACCTTAAAAAAGAAAGAAGGATATTTTATTATATATTATATATATAATCTATATTTTATATATTTTTGTATATATAAAATATATATCATATTTTTTATAAAATATATATAATATATTATATATTTATATATAAAATATGTATTTTATATAATATATTCTATATATAAAATGAATATTTTATATAATATATTTTATATATAAAATATATTTTTATATGTAAAATATATATATATATATATATATATATATATAATATATATATATTTCTCACACCAAGTACATCTAATCAGAATATTATCTATAATATATTATATATATTATATATATAATATATATATATATATATATATATTTTTTCCCCCCCAGCTGATGCGACCTCAAGTGACTTAGAAAGACACGGTCTCCAAATTTTTGAAACACTTTTTAAAGATATCATATATATGACCCATATATAATATCTAAAAATGAGAACAATTTGAAAACTATTTAGTAATTCTCCTCACCTCCTGGCCTCTGTTGTTTTCAGGAGGCTCCTGATCTATGAAAGGAAGCAACTGGGGTTGGCTCTGATGCCCAAGGCTCCCTCCCCAGCAGAAAGTGTGGGGGAGGAAGGCGGCCGATCCTCTAGGGCAGCAATGTGGGGTGGAAATAAAATGGGTGCTTTGGGCTTAGTGTTGATGTTCTACTTCGACTGTTAGGAAGTCTTCTGCAGAGACGTGACTCTGGTGACCCCACAGGTCTGGTCAGTTGTTCACCCAAAGCCAAACAGAAAAGGTTATGATGCAAAGCAGGAAAGAAACTTAGACCAGTGCAGCTACACCAGGAAGACAAGGAAACCCTGTCCTCACCCTGTCTTCAGATGCTGACAAGGACTTTGAGGTTTTGTAGAAAGGGTAATCATAGGCATGCATGGATAGGGGAAATCATATCTAGGATTTAGTATTATCTGTAGGATTCAATCTTCAGGCATCTGTGGTCTTATAACTTGTCTGTGAGCTCACACTCACTTGCCCCCTGGACGCATGTCACTCTATTGCAAAGACTGACCTCACTTTGTCAGGAGGAAGTCCCCCTCCAGTGTATTCTTTCCATGTCAAGGTTTTCAAGAAAAGCCACAAGCCCTAGGAAGCAACATACCCCCAGGCGCTGACCCAGCACTCTCAGCATCGTGGGTTTGAACCGATAGTCCAACCAGAAAGAAACCAAAACCCTGCTCAGCTGGGTCCCTTAACCCTGCATATAAACCATAAAAAATTGCCACTTGGGGACAACACTGCCTGTCATGTCTACACCCCTCTTGGAAATTAAGTACAATTTTTTTCTCTACTCTTAAGTTGGGCTTTGTGAAGTCTTTCACATCCTGCTCACTGGCGCAAGTTCATTCTACCTAACAATATTGCCCAAGGCGAAGGGGGGCTATTGTGTAAAAAATCATATTCCCATCATTCCTCCTCCAATTAAAAAATCCTGCAGGAGAAGGATGGAATGTGTGGGAAGGGCGCCCCCTGCCGGGCTCTTGCAGGAACACAGGGCTGCAGAGTTCTTAGGGTCCCTGTTAGCCTCAGATTGTGTCACCTGAGCAGCAAGTGGAGACCTACTCTAAGATCCCCCAGATTTCAGAGATGGGGGTATTTGTACAGAGCATATCAATAACCTTTGGAAAACATTCATTAGTAAAATAATGTTATACTGAAGTATGCATAGATTTTGGAATGCTTCAGTCTAGAGACTGTTTTCACATTCTTTATGGTGTTTGAAGAGAAAATTCTTATCAATTTGATGAGGTACTCTTTATCAAATTTTCTCTTCTTGCTGGTGTAGTGGTTCATGCCTGTCATCCCAGCAGCTCAGGAGGCTGGCGCAGGAGGACAGCGAGTTTCAAACCAGCCTTGGCAACTTAGTGAGGCCTGAAGCAACTCAGTGTGAGACCCTGTCTCTAAATAAAATATAAAGAAGAGCTGGGCATGTGGATCAGTGCTTAAGTGCCCATAGGTTCAATCCTCCATACCAAGAAAATAAAATAAAAAATAAAAAATTTTTAAAAGTGGTTTCTGAGTGTACCTTCAGTCTAATTCTAAGACATCTTTCCTCTCTCAAGATCCCCAAAATTCCCTCTTGTTTTTTGCCCTGATAATTCGAGTAATTTCAGTATTTGCATTTCTGTGTGTTCCATGACACTAGAGTATATTTGCACACATTATACATACATGGAGTATAACTTATTCTGATTAGCATCCTAGTCTTTTAGTTGTACATGATGTGGAGTTACCCTGGTCTGTAGTTATATATGAACATAAAAATGTGTCCCATTCAATTTACTCTCTTTCCTTATCATTCCCCTCCCTTCCCATAATTTCCCTTTATCTAATCCAATAGACTTTTATTTTTTTCCCTCCTCAATCTCCGTGTGTGTGAGTGTGTGTGTGTGTGTGCGCATGTGTATCACAATTTCTTTATCCATTCATCTGTTGAAGGGCAACTAGGCTGATTGCATAGTTGAGCTATTGTGAATTGAGTTGCTAGAAACATTTTTGTGGCTGAGTCACTGTAGTGTGCTGATCTTTAAGTCCTTTGGATATAAATTGAGAAGTGGCATAGCTGGGTCAAATGGTGGTTCCATTTCAAGTTTTCTAAGGAATCTCCATACTGCTTTCCAGAGTGGTTGCACCAATCTGCAGTCCCACCCACAATGGGTGAGTGAACCTTTTCCCCACCTACTCGCCAATATTTAATGATACTTGTATTCCTGAGAATGGCCCTCCTGACTGGAGTGAGAGGGAATGCCTGGTAGTTTTAACTTGCATTTCTCTAATTGCTAGAGATATTGAACTTTTTTTCATATATTTGTTAACCATGGATGACTGTATGTTTAGTGTGTGACTGATGCTGTGGCTCCAGCTTCATCATTTTGCAGGACAACTTTTGAATTTTCTAGAATCATTTTAGAAACACTTCTGTCCTCATTGAAGTTCTTAGTCCATTTACTATAATGAATTGTTCACAGTTGTGTGGATCATTCCGTCTTCAAATACTCCCAGAGGTTTATAAGAATCCAAACTCAGGCTAGAACTTTGTGGTTTGTTCACTGTAGTTTTTCAGTAAGAATTGATGTCACTGTGCTGAACCACAGAGTTTAGTCATGTATTTGAAAGAGTGGGTCATAGTTTTGGTTTTCTTCACAAATTGATGTGGGTTTTAGGGAACTTGTCAATTTCTCTCCAAGTTTGGAGAATACACTGAATCCTTATGTCAATTTGGGGTTACTGTTTTCTTTTACTTTTTTGGAAATTTAAAAAAATATATTTATAAAAATTTATTTGACTTTTACAAAATAATTATAGTATTCACAAAGATTTAACAAAATTCAAGCCCAATTGAAGTTTATTACAATAATCTTTCCTAGACTTGTTGTTAGGGTCGAATTCGGGACCCCCCAAAAGACCAACAGAGACCAAGATCCATGTAAGCGGCAAAGAGGTGTTTATTGGGAGCTAGCTTGGTCCTCCATGTGCACCCAGAAACTGGTGATGCTGAGAGGCCCCTAGCCCAGGGTTTGTAGCAGTTTTATACACTCTTTGGGGAAGGCAGGGACTTCACATACATCATAGCATCTCTTGGCAAATCATCACACACCGCGGGAAAATCATAAAACAACTCTAAAACATGATTAGCACATTCACTGGTGGGAACAAGTTGGGTAGGGGTGATTGGTTAGTACAGAGGGGGATTCATTTGAACTGGTTGGTTTAGGCCACGAGGGTTGTATGTGCTGAACTACATGGTTTCCCAACATGTTATCAACCACCATAAACTACTGGAAGGGTCATCTGGCATCCCAGGTATTTCCCTGTCTCATGCTGATTGGTGGCTGCTAGGGGGTTTCTATGGGTCCCCACCTAGAGTGAGTCAGAGACACCTGGCATAGTGGATATCTCCTGTTATTTGCAGACAAACAACTCAGCAGGGTGCATTTATGCCAAGGAGTGCTCTGTGGGTCTTTTCAAGGGCAAGGGTCATGCCCCTTCCTTGGACAGGCTTTGTTCTGAGGTACAGGCTGGTTTTTCAGACTCAATGGTATTTTTGTAACAAAGGTTGGGGGATCTCTGATCTCTGTGCCCTTCAACAGATGAACGGATAAAGAAATTTTGGTATATATACAGAATGGAATACTATGCAGCCTAAAAGAAGAACGAAATGATGGCATTCACCAGCAAATAGATGGAAATGGAGAATATCATGCTAAGTGAAATAAGCCAGTCCCAAGAAATCAGAGGCCAAATGTCTTCTGAGATATGCAGATCTAATTCACAATAAGGGTGAGGTTCTTGGGAAGAATAGAGGAACTTTGGATTAGACAGAGGGAAGTGAAAAAAGGGGAGGGGCTAGGGAGGTAGATTGAAAGTAAAATAAATCAGATGTCATTACCCTCTGTACATATATGACTTCATGACCAGGGTAACCTATATCATGTGCAACCAGAAAAATGAGTAGGTATAATCCACCTATGTAGAATGTGATGACCAAATGATTCTGCTGTCCTGTATAACTAATTAGAATCAATAAAAAAATCTTTTCAAAAGTTCATCGTACATTTTAGTATAAAAACAGTATCAAGTAATTGGGAAATAATTCCCAAGTATTTAAATGAAATCATGAAGATTCATAGAAGGTCATTTAGAAAGCAGAAAGCAGTTAAGATTAGAATGGGAGTCTTGAATCAATCATCACTCCTAGCAAATTAAATGTAGAAAACCATAATAACAGAAAGAAAATAATTCAGAATCCAAGTATGAAATAGGAGTCACATTCTGAATGTGAACTTGGACCCTGGGAGTTCAGCTGTCCGTCAAAGCACTGGTCTCTCCACCCAGCCACAGGGTGCATTTGTGAATGGACTGCAAACTCTTCCTATTTTCTGTGTTTCCTGCCCCAGGATTTCTGCTGAATGCTGTGACTAAACATTTGACCACTTGTCCTCAAATTCCACTTCAGATCTACTTCTGAAGAAAACGTTTCTCCTCCCACATGAAGAATGATATAAACATTTCAATGGCTTAAATATGTTTGATTACCACCACCCTCAAATCTCACTGCCTTGCTAACCCGTGTCCAATGAACAAGTCACTTTCTAAGTTTTTTTTTAAACTTCTTGACTCTTTTTCAAGCACATGTACCTCTTCCTTGCTTCTCTTCATCCTCACATTGTAGGAAACTCCGTGGAGACTTGGGACAGTCTCCCTTCACCGGTGGGCTGAGGCCAATGAGTTGCTTTTATTCATGAGGGTGTCTCTGGGACCTGGACCTAGGAGGCCTCATCCCTGACACAAAACAGCCCTGGGCCCAGGTTGAGGAGTGAGGTTCAGCAAGATACTGAAATTTTTCAGGACATGTCAAGGGGCGGCATGGTGCACAGAGAAACAAACATGCTCACTGAGATTGTCTCAGTATTACTGTCCCTATTTTTTATTTTTTTAATTTTTTAGGTGTAGTTGGCCACAATACCATTATTTAATTTGTATTTATTTTTATGTGGTGCTGAAGGACAGCAGGTTGCAAGTTCTAAGCAGCCTTCAAAAGGAATCTGCTGCCCTTACGGGGGCCTTTATTTTTATATCATTTTTGTAGATATCTTTCCAGGTAGTTAATAAATAGTCTCAAAGCCCCAAAACTTATTTGATGTCCATACTTTTCAAGAGCCACAATCTTTTCTGACATATTGATTACCTAAGATATACTGAGGACATGGTTTAGAATATTTTCCTGTAACCTTTGGCAATCAGGATTAAATATTTACATTTTCACCTTAATCACTAGGTGCACACTGTGAGCTTGGTGCACACTGTGAGCTTTCTTACTTTTAATCTAAAGTCCCAGTAAAACACACTTCAAATAGTAAAACACACTTAAAATAGTGAAAGCCTATTATTCCGAAGTGACTCTAAAATATATCTATATTAACTTTACATTATTCTATTTTTAATTTCCAAAGTAATTTCCTTTTTTTTCATATGACCTATTTAACTGTTTTCTTAAAGTTTCCTTGACCCTTGGACAAAGCCCACCACATCTCGTGTCTTTTTAATCTTTTCACTAAAGGACAGGTTCTGCACCTCAACCCATTTGCCATTAATATTAACTCTGGGTTTTCTACTTTCATCATGAATTCCTGTGTGAGGCAGAGGAAGGGTGTTAATGGGGGGAATGTATTTTTATGAGCCTCTTGTCGTCAAGGGGAATACTATAATCTTCCTTTAATTAAGCCAGTTACATAGGGTGGTCCTTGTTGGCACAGTGATTGTTTTTCTGTAACTAGTCTATTGTAGAGGTTGTGGCTTTGGAAGGGAGGGGGACATTAGTGGACATTGTTAACCCTGGGATAAACATTTCTTGTGAATTAGGCTTTTCTCTGGAACTTTGATTGGTCATCTTTCCCCTGTGAATTTCTTAAGGAATAACACTATTGTTTGTCTCCTGAGAGATATTGAAACAACCTTGGGGCCTGTCTCAATTGTGTCCTTGGTCTCATTCTGGGAATTTTCCTGCATTCTCAGGGAACATGTACTTTTATTATTGATTGGCGGATGCCCTGTTCTCCATATCAGGAAGATCATAAACCAAACACTTAACATTCCCCATGGCTTGGATTTCCAGATGGTGTGGCCCTGCCACAGCATCACCCACACTGTGACCTGTCAGATAGCGGATGACAGGAACCCCTTCACCAACTCCTGATTGTGAAAAACTCCAGGAAAAAAAGATAAATTTAATTTAAAAAAAAAAGAAGAAGAACTGGGAAGTCTCTTCAGCAGAACCCAACATGCCTGCTCTGTACTGAACAGGTGATTGAGAGCTGCCTAGGCCAGGAAGCCCTCCACCCGGGTCTTGAAGAGTGGCAGCTGCACTAACTGCACTTAAGCATTAAGAGCACTGTAGGCCCAGGGATGCTCCTGAGCTGCTCAAAAGTTGGGAACCAGAAGAGCTGAAGGGGGAAGGACAGGATGGAGCAGCCAAGGACACATTAATCAAAAACCTTGTAGCTCCCTGTAGGGAGGGGCAATTGCTGGGACAAGCTATCTTAACAGCAGATTGGCTCAAGGGCAGGTTCTGGATAAGGGTGGAGGAAGGGCACTGAAGGAATTGGCATTTCAATCCCTCAGGGAACAGTCTCCAACTGGCCAGACTCACCCCTTTTCCCTGTCTAGACTGACTGGTTTAATTCTGGCTTCACCCCAGGCCCTGTGAGCACAAAGTAGCAAGAGTCCAGCCCCCTAGAGATTCCCAATGTGGAGTCTGGTGGAGCTGAATTTGCACCAATTCTATGAGAGAGGTGGGGCTGTCCCAAGACCCTTGGACGGAATAAAAAAAGGGGGGGTTCCCTAAGCTGCCCTGGCTGCCTTGGGAGTCACCCTGCTTGTGCCCCATCATGATTAAGCAGCTCCAGAAGACCCAGCTTCACCGGGAGGTGGGGACCCGGGAGAACCTGTTTCCAGACGCTACTCCCCAGGCCCAGAGTTGGGAGGTTAATCAGATCAAGTGAGCCACCGGGGTCCAGGATCGCGCTCAGCAGCCCGGTGGGAGGAGACGCCAGCCCAGGAGGATCGCGCCCAGATCTGGGGTCTAGGTCCTTCCCAGGTGCCAGCGCACAGCCATGGGATCCACGCAGAGGTGCGCTCCCAGGCCCAGGGGATGCACCTCGGCCACCGCCAGGTGCGCGGGACCCCGGGGAACGAGCCACTCAGGCCTGGGGAGGGGACGAGCCCTAGACCCTGGGAAGGAAGCGGAGGTGCTCGGAAATGGCGAGTCACCAAAACCCAGCCCCAGGCGCATTCTCTGCGCGGCCCAGAGAGCAGCGCTGGGGTGGGGGGCAGAGGGAGGTGGGGGGGCCGAGCAGGAGGAGGGGGCGCGGGCCGAGCAGGAGCGGGGGGGGGGGCCCGGGTTGAGTTGCGGAAACTGCGCTAGCGACTAAGGCGGGGCCACTCCCGGGTCAAGGGGGGGTGACACGCCTCCCCACGCTGAGACTCTCGGGCCTCCGAACCCCTCCAAGACTCGCTCCCTGCCCCCTCATGGCCTGTGTCCCCCAGACCAGGTCGGCACAGATGCGCTGAGGTGTAGCCAAACTAAGACCCGCTCTGCCCCTCCCATTCGGAGCCAGGACCCCTCCCCAGGGCCAAGTCCCACAATCTCTATAAGGCACGTCCCCTGCCCCATCCTGACATGGCTGTGACACCCTCCACACACACATTTTTTTAAGACCCACAGTCCGATGCCTAGTCTCCCCAGTAAATTCGAAGCCCTCCGTGTCTCATCCTGGTCCCCACCCCCAGCCATGGCCTGTCACACACTCTAAGACAAAATCCTGTCCCTCCCCCAACACGGTCTTGACCCCAGCTGAGACTCCTGTCCAGTCCCCTCCCAATATGGCGTCTCGCCCGATCACTCCCGGAATACCACCTGGTCCCAACTTGGGGCTCCGCTTGAGTCCCCACCACACACCCCATGTCCCCTCCCTGCTGCTGCTGGGGAGTCCCCAGGAACAGTCTAACCCACTGCTGTCCCGCTGCCCGGCCTCTCTCCCCTCCCCCCAGCACTGACGGTCCCTCCAACACTAGGGCCACCCCTTCCCCTCCTAAGTCACTCCCCACTTCGCTCCTGAGACCAAGTGTCCACACTGGGGCAGCTCCGCGGTGCCCAACACTAAGGCCCGCCCCTGTCCTGCCTCCAGCAAGTCCAGCCCCCCCATCCTAGGGCACGCCCCATGCACCACCCCACCTTAAGACCTAGTCTCCCCCTAGACAGGCCCTGGTGGGCTCCTGGGCACGTCCCCTCCCAGCCTCATCTAGGCATTGCCCGCTCACACTGAGGCAGGCCCCTTGCTCCACCCCCAGCACATCCCCCTGTAGGACACGCCCCTTGCTCCGCCCCCTGCAGTCCATTGGGCACTTTAGAACACGCCCTTGCACCGCCCTCCACCCTGTGTCCCCCTAGGAAGGCCCCATCCAGCTCCTGGGCGCGTCCTCCTCGCAGCCCCAGCTCTGGGGTGCCCAACACTCAGGCCCGTCCCTGGCCCACCCCCAGCACGCCCACACCCCCCACTCTAGGACACGCCCAGCCCTGCTCCTGGTCCCCAAGTCCCCCATCCTGCCCCAGCGCAGCTGTGCAGGGCCTTATGACCCTCCCCCGGTGCGGACCCTTGACTTTCCCCCATCCCCGCCCCCCGCCACAACTAGGTCCCCCTCCCAGCGCTAGGATAGGCCAGTCCCACTCTGAGTCCTCCAGTCCGCCCACTGCGCCCTCACGCGTCCCTGATCCTCCAGCAGGGGGACCTGCCTCCAGTCCCCCTCCCGCCAGGCGCACAAGATCTATGGCAGCCCCCGCGCCTTCCCTCTGGCTACTCTCCCCCCCCCCCACACACACACACGCACTGTGACGTCGCAGTGACTCCGCCCACCTGCTCTCCCCGGTTGCCCCACCCCCAGCGCGTCCTAGACAGCTGAGTCCCTCTGGGTCCTGGGCCCTGGACCCGCCAGTGACGCTGGGGCGGTGGGGAGCCTGGCCCCCTGTTCAGACGCTCAGGGACTCTCTTCTCTGCCGGCTGCACTGCGTCTCTGGGGTTGCTTTGAATACCCCATCTGTGGTTTAAAATCCTAGTGTCCCTGCGGGTCTGGTCTTCCTAGTGTCCTGCCTGCCGCTTGGCGCAGCCTTGGAGCTCCGGGCACCTTGGGCCAAGGCGCCTGCCAACCATCAGCGCCTCCTGACCCGCCGAGGACCCCAAATGGCAGGCCCCAGGCTCTGGACCCCAATTTCGCCCCGGCTTTACTGAGAGTTGAGCTCAAATGACATTAACCCAGAGGACCCATTTAGTGACAAAACAAACTCAGAGAGACCATGACTTGCACAACAAGAAAGGGTGTTTCCAGCGTCACCCGGGGTGTTGGTAGCCACAAAAGGTCACCACAAATGCACTCAGAAATCTCCCAGGATTCAGTAGCCCTATGTCCAAAAATAAATGGGGAGAAAAAACAGAAAGAAAGTGAAAAACTTGTAAGTCAGGCATTTGTCACAGCCCATTGCTACAACTGTTTGGTTATGATTTGCCGCTGTTAATCCTTTACTGTGCCTAGATTATAAATTATATATTATGACAGGCATCTATATATACTGGAAAAGTATAGTCTATCTAGGGTTAGGTACTAGCTGAACTTTCAACATCCTCTGAGATTTTTGGAATGTGTCCCCAGAGGATAAAGAGGGGACCTCTGCTGTTTGCATGGGGTTAAAGTGGAGGGAACTTTCTTATTATAGGGCTCAGTTTCTGATTGCTTGCTGAGAATCTCCAGTTTGGGTGCAGGGAGGAAATGGGCCTCTCTTAGCGTAGGTCTTGATTGGCCATTAGCAGTAGGGACTCCACCCTGGTTTTCTTTCGGCTGTTGGATTCCATGCAAAACCAGAGACTTCCCACAACTGGATAATTCTCTTGAGGCTCAGTTGGCCTCATAGGAGTTCGGTTCAAGCCCTCACCAGAAGCCTGACATCTACATATGCATGGTGTATATTTTGCATGCCAAATCATGTACATTTATTTCCTCTGCAGGGACTCCACCCTGCTTCTCCTCCTGGTATGTTGGCTTCTGCAGACCTGTAAGCAGAAATCACCGAACGCTTCGAAGCCAAACATCCTGCTGATCTTGGCAGATGATCTGGGCATGGGGATGTTGGTTGCTATGGGAACCTTACACTAAGGTAGAGTGCGGTTTGGGAGGTGGGGTGGTGTCTTGTGTGCAGTTTCGTGGAATAATTCACTTAAAATCCACCAGTGCAAATGAAATTTCTTAGTGCTGCAGAACTCAGCACCAAAAATGATCATTTTCCAACAGTAAAAATAGGGTCTTAGGCCTCTGAAACAACTTGAGGCCCTGCTGAGTTTGTAAGGGTTTTCCTGGGGCTGCTGTAATAAATAACCAAAAACACACAGACTTCAATGTAATCCAGGAACCACCACCCCTCCCCCAGCCCTGGAGGGCAGAGGCTGAGACCAGAGTCCCAGGCTGAGCTCCCTCCGTGGGCTCCAGGGAGGCTCCTCCCGCCTCTCTAGCTCCTGGGGCTCCAGGTGGCCCTTGGCAGAACAATATAGTGGCCCCTCAAAAGCTTAAGATTGAATCACAATATGACCCAGCAATGCCACGGCAGGGTTCAGACCCAAAGGATTTGAAAGCAGTGAGTCCAAAAGATACTCTCATATCCTGTGTTCACAGAAACCCTGATCCCCAATATGACTGAGACTAGGGCAAAACGCATGTCCTAGTGAGGTGTGGGGGAGCCAAGGCCAAAATGGGGGCCAAGGAGAAGGTCTGAATGGGGGTCCTTGGGGACATCTGCCTCTCATGTAACTCAGATGTCAGGATATTCCTGTGAGGACGTGTCACCTGACCTGTGAGGGCTTCCACGTCTCCACGAAACCCTCGCAGATGGAAGAGTCTGCAATTTCTTGCTTCTCTGGAGCGTGTCCCCAAGCCCCGAAAGCAGAGCCCTTTTCCTCCACGATGCTGAAAGCTAACGTTGTCTCTCTGCTTCCTGTAACCGCTAAGGGTGACGCTGAATGACAGCTCCTCACAAAACTGATTGCTAACGAAATGACTGGTTTTGTGCAAAATTAGACTATTACTGGGAATAAATGAACAAACAAGGGACACCCATTCTTGATGTTGACTTACCTACAAACCACTCCATCTCCTCCACTTCCTCGTCTCTCTCCTTTTCCTCCTCCTTCTCCTCTCCCTCCTTCTCCTCTATCTTCTCCTTTTTCTACTCCCGTTCCTCCTCCTCATCTCTCCTTTCTCCTCGTCCTCATCATCATCATCATCTCTCCTCTGTCTCTGCCTCCTCCCCCACCTCCTTCTCCTTCTCTTGCACCTCCTCTATCACCTCCTCTTCCCCCTGCTTCTTCTTCCTCTCCTCTTCCATCTCCACCTCATCTCTCCTCCTCCTACGCATCGCCATCATCATCTCTCCTCCATCTCCTCCTCCTCCATCATTCCTTGCCCCCCTTCACCTCCCCCTAGTCCTCCATCTTTTCCTCTTTTAATCCTCCTTATTTTACCTCCTTTTCTCCTCCTCCTCCCCCTCCTTCTCCTCTTCCATCTCCTCCTTCTACTTCTCCTCTCTTCTTTTCCTCCTCTTCCTCCTCTTTTCTCATCTTCATCTCTCACTGTCCTCCATCTCCTCCTGCTCCTCTCCTCCTCCACCCCTTTTCTCCTCCCCCTCCTTGAACTTTCTCCTCTTCCTTCTCATTCTCCCCTCCTCC